>NC_056737.1:1012228165-1012268165 GCF_019279795.1 Protopterus annectens
TCCTGGAACTAGGAGCATAGGTGATTACTTGACTACAAGTTATTATATATTATTATATATGTTCCCACACTGTGGAAAGTATCACATATAATTCCCCTCCACAAAGGCAGACCCTCTGCAGAACTAACCAATTACCGCCCCAGAGCTATTCTCTCTCCACTCTCCAAAATACTAGAGAGATGCATACACTCTCAGGTCTTAGACTACCTCCTTACTAACAACCTCCTTTCCACTACTCAGCATGTTTTCTGACCAAACCATAGCACCACCACTGCCTTACTCTCCTTTACTAACACTATCCTTCAGCATAAAAACAATGGCTATCTCTCCTCTGCTACTTTCCTAGACCTATCTAAAGCATTTGACATGGTCCCACACAAACAACTTATCTCTGTCCTCAATAACCTATCCTTCTCACAATCAGTCACCAACTGGTTTCAGAGTTACCTGTCTGACCGCCAACAATCCATTGTATGGCAGAATGACATATCTCCCCAACTACCTGTCTCCATAGGGGTTCCCCAAGGATCCATCTTGGACCCCTACCTTTTCTGTTTACACCAACAATCTAGCCTCTGCCACCAAACATGGCACACTCATACAATACACAGATGACTCGACCATCATCTGCTCAGCCCATTCCCTACCCAAACTGCAAAAAGTCACACAGGAAGCCTTTTCCTCTGTTGAAACATGGTTATCCGATGCCCAATTAATACTCAACCCAAACAAAACTAAACTACTCATCTTCCAACCCACCAAACATACTCAAAACAACTCTCACTTTAACATCACAGCAAAAGACAACACCACTATATACCCAACTGAAGACACCAAATTGCTAGGAGTGGAAATAGACAATAAACTAAAATTTGACATTCACATATCCATGACCATAAAAAAGTCCACAAAAAAACAGGAGCGTTATACAGAAATAAGCAATTTCTCACCAAAGCAGCAAATATTTCAATAGCAAATTCCCACCTTATCTCCACCCTACTTTATGCCTCTCCAATATATACCAACCTAAGGCAATGTTATCTAAACAAGCAAGAGACCTGCTACAACAAAATCGCCAAATTCATCACAGGGGCATCCTACCGTAGTCACCACTGTCTCTCATTTGCTGAACTGGGCTGGCTTGAACTTCATCACCTCCTTCAGTGGTATCAACTCTCACTCGCCCACAACCTAGTAAACCATCCACTAAATTTCCCATCCCTCCAGAATCTACTCCAACCCTATCGCACCACCAGACCACTAAGATCCAGCAAAAAAAAATCACTTGCAGATCACTAAAGCCAATAACTCTGCTGGTGAAGCACTATTTTCTTGCGCCATAGCCACATTATGGAATTCACTCCCACCCACAATTACCTCTGTACCATCATGCACCCACTTCAAAACTTTACTAAAAGTGCACCTAAAAACATGCTGGCTATGCCCTTGAAACTCCCACTCTAATATCATCCACCCCATCCAACCACTACCTTTCTTTCCACTCCACTAACTACCTTGATTATAGCAAGCTCAGATGCTCATAACCCTAGTACTTATTATACAGCAGGAACTTCTCATTGTAACATTTGTTAATGTCTGTTATGTACTTCACAGATAAAGATTCTAGTTGTCTACTGATGTACTATGTTCTTCATCTGTAAATATGTTGCAAGTAATTGCTATGTTAAATTGTTAATCGCTATGTAATCCAATGTAACTACTGTCTGTTTATTTTACTGTGGAGCTTTTCTCCCCAGGCCTCCACTGAAAATGGACCTACGTCCAGTTGGACACTACCGGTCAACAAATTTAAATAAATAAATAATAAATAAAATAAATATATAGGTATCCATATTTATGTCCCGAGGTGAGCATAGGTTATTGCAAGGCTACAAGTTATTATATATAGATATCAAAATTTAGGGTCCTAAAGGAGCATAGGTGATTGATAGGCTACAAGTTATTATATATACGTATCCATATTTAGGATCCTAGGGGAGCATAGTTGATTGCCAGGCTACAAGTTATTATATATAGGTGTCCATATTTAGGCTCCTAGGGGAGCATAGGTGATTGCTAGGCTACAAGTCATTATCTATAGGTATCTATATTTTGGATCCTAGGGGAGAATTGGTTATTGCTGGTCTACAAGTTATTATATATAGGTATCCATATTTACTATACTAAGGGAGTTTTGGTGATTGCTATGCCACAAGTTATTATATATAGGTATCCTTATTTAGCATCCTATGGGAGCATAGGTGATTCCCAGTCTACAAGTCATTATATATAAGTATCCAAATTTAGGATCCTATGGGAGCATATGTGATTGCTAGGCTACAAGTTGTTATATATGACTAGCCATATTTAGGGTCCTATGGGAGCATAGTTAATTACTAGGCTACAAGTTATGTTATATAGGTGGCCGTATTTAGGGTCCTATGGGAGCATAGGTCATTGCTAGTATACAAGTCATTATATATAGGTATCCACATTTAGGATCCTAAGCGAGCATAGGTGATTGTTAGGCTACAAGTTATTATATATAGGTATCCATATTTAGGATTTTACTTTAGCAATGGTGATTGCTAGGCTACAAGTTATTATATATTGGTATCCATATTTATGGTCCTAGGGGTGCATAGGTGATTGCTAAGCTACAATTTATTATATCTAGGCAACCATATTTATGATACTAGGGGGGTATAGGTGATTGCTAGGCTACAAGTTATTATGTATATGTATCCATAGTTAGGGTCATAGGGGAGCTTAGGTGATTGCTACGCTACACATTATTATATATAGATATCCATATTTAGGACTCTAGGGGAGCCTAGGTCATTGATAGGCAACAAGTTATTATATATTGGTAACCATATTTAGGATCCTAGGTGCACATAGGTCATTGCTAGGCTAAAGTCATTATATATAGGTAACCATACTTAGGATCCTAGGGGAGCATAGGTCATTGCTAGGCTACAAGTTGTTATCTATAGGTATCCATATTTTAGATCTCAGGGAAGCATAGGTGATTGCTAGGCTACAAGTTATTATATGTAGGTATCCATATTTAGGACCCCAGGGGAGCATAAGTGATTGCTAGGCTACAAGTTATTATATATACATATCCATTTTTAGGACCCTTGGGTAGCATAGGTTAATGCTAGGCTACAAGTCATTATATATAGGTATTCATATTTTGGATCCTAGGGGAGCATAGGAGATTGCTAGGCTACAAGTTATTATATATATAGGTAACAATATTTAAGATCCTAGGGGAGCATAGGTTATTGCTAGGCTACAAGTCATTATATATACGTATCCATATATAGGATCCTATGGGAGCATAGGTGATTGCTAGGCTGCATGTCATTATATATAGGTATCCATATTAGGGATCCTAGGGGAGCATTAGTGATTGCTGGGCTACAAGTTATTATATATAGGTATCCATATTTTGGATACTAAGGGAGCGTATGTGATTGCAAGGCTACAAGTTATTATATTTAGGTATCCATATTTAGGATCCTAGGGGAGCATAGGCGATTGTGAGGCTAGAAGTTACTGTATATAGTTATCTATATTTAGGGTCCAAGGGGAGCATAGGTGATTGCTAGGCTACAAGTTATTATATATAGGTATCCATATTTAGGACCCTAGGGAAGCATAGCTGATTGATAGGCTACAAGTTTTTACATGTAGGTAACCATATTTAGGATCCTAGTGGAGCATAGGTCATTGCTAGGCTACAAGTCATTATATATACTTATCCATATTTAGGATATTTGGGAGCATAGGTGATTGCTAAGCTACAAGTTATTATATATAGGTATCCATATTTAGGGTCCTATCGGAGCATGTCTGATTGCTAGGCTACAATTTTTTATATTAAGGTATCCATATTTCGGATCCTACAGGTGCATAGGTAATTGCTAGGCTACAAGTTATTATATATAGGTTTCCATATTTAAGACCCTAATGGAGCATAGGTGATTGCTAGGCTACAAATTATTATACATAGCTATCCATTTTTAGAGTCCTAGGAAAGCATAGGTGATTGCAAGTCTACAAGTTATTATATGTAGATAACCATATTTAGGATCCTATGGGAGCATAGGTGATTGCCAGGCTACAAGTTATTATATATAGGTATCCATATTTAGTACCCTAGTGGAGCATAGGTGATTGGAAGGCTACAAGTTATTATATATAGGTATCTGTATTTAGGATCCTCAGGGAGCAAAGGTGATTGCTGGGCGACAAGTTATTTTATATAGGTATCCATATTTAGGATTTTTGGTCAGCATTGCTGATTGCTAGCCTACAAGTTATTATATATAGGTATCCATACTTAGGATCATAGGAGAGCATAGGTGATTGATAGGTTTCAGGTTATTATATGTAGGTATCCATACTTTGGATCCTAGGGGAGAATATGCGATTGATAGGCTACGAGTTGTATATAGGTATTCATATTTAGGACCCTAGGGGAGCATAGGTGATTGCTGGGCTGCAAGTTATTATATATAGGTATCCATATTTAGGATCTTAGGGGAGCATAGGTCATTGCTAGGCTACAAGGTATTATATATAGGTATCCATATTTAGGACCCAAGGCGAGCATAGGTGATTGTTAAGCTACTAGTTATTATATATAGTTATCCATATTTAGGTCCCGAGGTGAGCATAGGTGATTGCTAGGCTACAAGTTATTATATATAGGTATCCATATTTAGGGTACTAAAGGAGCACAGGTGAATTAGAGGCTACAAGTTATTATATATAGGTATCCATATTTAAGATCCTAGGGGAGCATAGTTGATTGCCAGGCTACAAGTCATTATATATAGGTATCCATATTTAGGATCCTAGGGGAGCATTGGTGATTGCTGGGCTACAAGTTATTATATATAGGTATCCATATTTAGGATCCTAAGGGAGTATTGGTGATTGCTATGCTACAGATTATTTTATATGGGTTCAATATTTAGCATCCTAGGGCAGCATAGGTGATTGCCAGGCTACAAGTTATTATGTATACGTATCCATAGTTAGGGTCCTAGGGGAGCTTAGGTGATTGCTAGGCTACAAGTTATTATATATAGATATCCATATTTAGGACCCTAGGGGAGCCTAGGTCATTGATAGGCAACAAGTTATTATATATTGATAACCATATTTAGGATCCTAGGTGTGCATAGGTCATTGCTAGGCTAAAGTCATTATATATAGGTAACCATATTTAGGATCCTAGGGGAGCATAGGTCATTGCTAGGCTACAAGTTGTTATCTATAGGTATCCATATTTTAGATCCCAGGGAAGCATAGGTGATTGCTAGGCTACAAGTTATTATACATACATATCTATATTTAGGACCCTTGGGTAGCATAGGTTAATGCTAGGCTACAAGTCATTATATATAGGTATCCATATTTTGGATCCTAGGGGAGCATATGTGATTGCTAGTTTACAAGTTATTATATATAAGTAGCCATATTAATGGTCCTAGGGGAGCATAGGTCATTGCTAGGCTAGAAGTCATTATACTTAGGTATGCATATTGAGGATCCTAGGGGTGGATAGGTGATTGCTAGGTTACAAGTTATTATATATAGGTATCCATATTTAGGGTCCTAATGGAGCATAGGTGATTGCTAGGCTACTATTTATTATATTTAGGTATCCATATTTAGGATCCCTGGGGACATAGGTGATTGCTAAACTACAAGTTATTATATATAGGTATCCATATTTAGTACCCTTGTGGAGAATATTTGATTGCTAGGCTATAAGTTGTTTTATATATAGGTATACATATTTAGGACCCTAGGGGAGCGTAGGTGATTGCAAGGCTACAAGTTATTATATATTGATATCCATATTTAGGGCCCGGGGGGTGCATAGCTGATTGATGGGCTACAACTTATTATATATAGGTTTCCATATTTAGGGTCCTCAGGGTGCATAGGTGATTGCCATGCTACAAGTTATTATATATAGGTATCAATATTTAGGGTCCTAGGGGAGCATTGGTGATTGCTACTCTACAGGTTATTATATATAGGTATCCATTTTTAGGATCCTAGGGGAGCATAGGTGATTGCCAGCCTACAAGTTATTATATATAGGTATCCATATTTAGGGTCCTAGGGGAGCATATGTGATTTCTAGCCTACTAGTTATTATATATAGTTATCCATAATTAGGACCCTAGGGAGCATAGGTGATTGATAGGCTACAAGTTGTTATAAGTAGGTAACCATTTTAGTATCCTAGGTGAGCATAGGTCTTTGCTAGGCTACAAGTTATTATATGTAGGTTACAATATTTAGGATCCTAGGGGACCATATGTTATTGCTAGGCTACAAGTCATTATATATAGGTATCCATATTTAGGATCCTAGGGGAGCATTGGTGACTGCTGGGCTACAAGTTATTATATATAGGTATCCATATTTAACATGCTAAGGGAGCATCAGTGATTGCAAGGCTACAAGTTATTACACATAGGTATCCATATTTAGGATCCTAGGGGAGCATAGGTGATTGCGAGGCTACAAGTTATTATATATAGTTATCCATATTTAGGGTCCCATGGGAGCATAGGTGATTGCTAGGCTACAAGTTATTATATATAGGTATCCATTATTAGGACCCTAGGGGAGCATAGCTGATTGATAGGCTACAAGTTTTTACATGTAGGTAACCATATTTAGGATCCTAGGGGAGTATAGATCATTGCTATGCCACAAGTCATTATATATTGGTATCCATATTTAGGATTTTATGAGCGCATAGGTGATTGCTATGCTACACATTATTATATATAGGTATCCGTATTTAGGGTCCTAGTGGAGCATAGGTGATTGCTAACTACAATTTATTATATTAAGCTATCCGTATTTTGGATTATAGGGTTGCATAGGTAATTGCTAGGCTACAAGGTAATATATGTAGATAACCATATTTAGGATCCTAGGGAAGCATAGGTGATTGCTAGGCTACAAGTTATTATATATAGGTATCCATATTTATGATCCTAGGGCAGCATAAATGATTGCCAGGCTACAAGTTATTATACATAGTTATCCATATTTAGTACCCTAGGGGAGCATAGGTGATTGCAAGGCTGCAAGTTATTATATATAAGTATCAATATTTAGGATCCGCGGGGAGCATAGGTGATGGCTGGTCTACAAGTTATTGTATATAGGTATCCATGTTTAGGATATTTGGGGAGCATGGTGATTGCTAGGGTACAGGTTATTATATATAGATATCCATATTTTGGATCCTAGGAGAGCATAGGTGATTGATAGGCTTCAAGTTATTATAGATGGGTATCCATATTTTGGATCCTTGGGGAACATAGGCGATTTATAGGCTACGAGTTGTTATATATAGGTATCCATATTTAGGACCCTAGGGGAGCATAGGTGATTACTAGGCTACAAGTTATTATATAAAGGTATCCATATTTTAGAACCTAGGGGAGCATAGGTAATTGCTGGGCTACAAGTTATTATATGTAGGTATCCATATTTAGAATCTTAAGGGAGCGTATGTCATTGCTAGGCTACAAGGTATTATATATAGGTATCCATATTTAGGACCCTAGGCGAGCATAGGTGATTACTTGACTACAAGTTATTATATATTATTATATATGTTCCCACACTGTGGAAAGTATCGCACATAATTCCCCTCCACAAAGGCAGACCCTCTGCAGAACTAACCAATTACCGCCCCATAGCTATTCTCTCTCCACTCTCCAAAATACTAGAGAGATGCATACACTCTCAGGTCTTAGACTACCTCCTTACTAACAACCTCCTTTCCACTACTCAGCATGGTTTCTCACCAAACCATAGCAGCACCTCTGCCTTACTCTCCTTTACTAACACTATCCTTCAGCATAAAAACAATGGCTAACTCTCCTCTGCTACTTTCCTAGACCTATCTAAAGCATTTGACATGGTCCCACACAAACAACTTATCTCTGTCCTCAATAACCTATCCTTCTCACAATCAGTCACCAACTGGTTTCAGAGTTACCTGTCTGACCGCCAACAATCCATTGTATGGCAGAATGACATATCTCCCCAACTACCTGTCTCCATAGGGGTTCCCCAAGGATCCATCTTGGACCCCTACTCTTCTCTGTTTACACCAACAATCTAGCCTCTGCCACCAAACATGGCACACTCATACAATACACAGATGACTCGACCATCATCTGCTCAGCCCATTCCCTACCAAAACTGCAAAAAGTCACACAGGAAGCCTTTTCCTCTGTTGAAACATGGTTATCCAATGCCCAATTAATACTCAACCCAAACAAAACTAAACTACTCATCTTCCAACCCACCAAACATACTCAAAACAACTCTCACTTTAACATCACAGCAAAAGACAACACCACTATATACCCAACTGGACACCAAATTGCTAGGAGTGGAAATAGACAATAAACTAAAATTTGACATTCACATATCCATGACCATAAAAAAGTCCACAAAAAACTAGGAGCGTTATACAGAAATAAGCAATTTCTCACCAAAGCAGCAAAGATTTCAATAGCAAATTCCCACCTTATCTCCACCCTACTTTATGCCTCTCCAATATATACCAACCTAAGGCAATGTGATCTAAACAAGCTAGAGACCTGCTACAACAAAATCGCCAAATTCACCACAGGGGCATCCTACCATAATCACCACTGTCTCTCACTTGCTGAACTGGGCTGGCTTGAATTTCTTCACCTCCTTCAGTTATATCAACTCTCACTCGCCCACAAACTAGTAAACCATCCACTAAATGTCCCATCCCTCCAGAATCTACTCCAACCCTATCGCACCACCAGACCACTAAGATCCAGCAACAAAAATTACTTGCAGATCACTAAAGCCAATAACTCTGCTGGTGAAGCTCTATTTTCTTGCACCATTGCCACATTATGGTACTCACTCCCACCCACAATTACCTCCGTACCATCATGCACCCACTTCAAACCTTTACTAAAAGCGCACCTAAAAACATGCTGGCTATGCCCTTGCAACTCCCACTCTAATATCATCTACCCCATCCAACCACTACCTTTCTTTCCACTCCACTAACTACCTTGATTATAGCAAGCTCAGATGCTCATAAGCCTAGTACTTAAACAGCAGGAACTTCTCAATGTAACATTTGTTAACGTCTGTTATGTACTTCACAGATAAAGATTCTAGTTGTCTACTGATGTACTATGTTCTTCATCTGTAAATATGTTGTAAGTAATTGCTATGATAATTGTTAATCGCTATGTAATCCAATGTAACTACTGTCTGTTTATTTTACTGTGGAGCTTTTCTCCCCGGGCCTCCGCTGAAAATGGACATACGTCCAGTCAGACACTACCGGTCAACAAATTTAAATAAATAAATAATAAATAAAATAAATATATAGGTATCCATATTTATGTCCAGAGGTGAGCATAGGTTATTGCAAGGCTACAAGTTATTATATATAGGTATCGAAATTTAGGGTCCTAAATGAGCATAGGTGATTGATAGGCTACAAGTTATTATATAAACATATCCATATTTAGGATCCTAGGGGAGCATAGTTGATTGCTAGGCTACAAGTCATTATCTATAGGTATCTATATTTTGGATCCTAGGGGAGAATTGGTGATTGCTGGTCTACAAGTTATTATATATAGGTATCCATATTTACTATCCTAAGGGAGTTTTGGTGATTGCTATGCCACAAGTTATTATATATAGGTATCCTTATTTAGCATCTTATGGGAGCATAGGAGATTCCCAGTCTACAAGCCATTATATATAGGTATCCATATTTAGGATCCTATTGGAGCATAGGTGATTGCTCAGCTACAAGTTGTTATATATGAGTAGCCATATTTAGGGTCCTGTGGGAGCATAGTTAATTACTAGGCTACAAGTTATTTTATATAGGTGGCCGTATTTAGGGTCCTATGGGCGCATAGGTCATTGCTAGTATACAAGTCATTATATATAGGTATCCACATTTAGGATCCTAGGCGAGCATAGGTGATTGTTAGGCTACAAGTTATTATATATAGGTATCCATATTTAGGATATTATGGGAGCAATGGTGATTGCTAGGCTACAAGTTATTATATATTGGTATCCATATTTATGGTCCTAGGGGTGCATAGGTGATTGCTAAGCTACAATTTATTATATCTAGGCAACCATATTTATGATACTAGGGGGGTATAGGTGATTGCTAGGCTACAAGTTATTATATATAGATATCCATATTTAGGACCCTAGGGGAGCCTAGGTCATTGATAGGCAACAAATTATTATATATTGATAACCATATTTAGGATCCTAGGTGGGCATAGGTCATTGCTAGGCTAAAGTCATTATATATAGGTAACCATATTTAGGATCCTAGGGGAGCATAGGTCATTGCTAGGCTACAAGTTGTTATCTATAGGTATCCATATTTTAGATCCCAGGGAAGCATAGGTGATTGCTAGGCTACAAGTTATTATATGTAGGTATCCATATTTAGGACCCCAGGGGAGCATAGGTGATTGCTAGGCTACAAGTTATTATATATACGTATCCATATTTAGGACCCTTGGGTAGCATAGGTTAATGCTAGGCTACAAGTCATTATATATAGGTATCCATATTTTGGATCCTAGGGGAGCATAGGTGATTGCTAGGCTACAAGTTATTATATATAAGTAGCCATATTAATGGTCCTAGGGGAGCATAAGTAATTACTAGGCTACAAGTTATTATATATAGGTGGCCATATTTAGAGTCCTAGGGGAGCATAGGTCATTGCTAGGCTAGAAGTCATTATACATAGGTATCCATATTGAGGATCCTAGGGGAGCATAGGTGATTGCTAGGCTACAAGTTGTTATATATAGGTATCCATATTTAGGATTTTAGGGGAGCATATTTAGGATCGCTGGGGACATAGGTGATTGCTAAGCTACAAGTTATTATATATAGGTATCCATATTTAGGGTCCTAGGGGAGCATAGATTATTGCAAGGCTACAAGTTATTATATGTAGGTAACCTTATTTAGGATCCTGGGGGAGCATAGGTGATTGCCAGGCTACAAGTTATTATATAGGTATCCATATTTAGTACCCTAGGGAGCATAGGTGATTTCTAGGCTACAAGTTATTATATATAGGTATCCATATTTAGGATCCTCGAGGAGCATAGGTGATTGCTGGGCAACAAGTTATTATATATAGGTATCCATATTTAGTACCCTAGTGGAGCATTGGTGATTGCTAGGCTACAAGTTATTATATATAGGTATCCATATTTAGGATTTTAGGGGAGCATATCTGATTGCTAGGCTACATGTTATTATATATAGGTAGTCATATTTAGGGTCCTAGGGGAGCATAGCTGATTGCTAGGCTACAAGTTTTTATATATAGCTATCCTTATTTAGGACCCTAGGGGAGCATAGGTTATTGCTAGGCTACATGTTATTATATATAGGTATCAATATTTTGGACCCTAGGGGAGCATAGGTGATTGCCAGGCTACAAGTTATTATATATAGGTATCCATATTTAGTACCCTAGGGGAGAATATTTGATTGCTAGGCTACAAGTTGTTATATATAGGTATACATATTTAGGACCCTAGGGGAGCATAGGTGATTGCTAGGCTACAAGTTATTATATGTAGATATCCATATTTAGGGTCCGAGGGGTGCATAGTTGATTGATAGGCTACAAGTTATTATATATAGGTATCCATATTTAGGGTCCTCAGGGTGCATAGGTGATTGCCATGCTACAAGTTATTATATATAGGTATCAAAATTTAGGGTCCTAGGGGAGCATTGGTTATTGCTACTCTACAGGTTATTATATATAGTTATCCATTTTTAGGATCCTAGGTGTGCATAGGTGATTGCCAGCCTACAAGTTATTATATATAGGTATCCATATTTAGGGTCCTAGGGGAGCATAGGTGATTCCTAGCCTACTAGTTATTATATATAGGTATCCATAATTAGGACCCTTGCGAGCATAGGTGATTGATAGGCTACAAGTTATTATATATAGGTATCCATATTTAGGACCCTAGGGAACATAGGTCTTTGCTAGGCTACAAGTTATTATATGTAGGTTACAATATTTAGGATCCTAGGGGAGCATATGTTATTGCTAGGCTACAAGTCATTATATATAGGTATCCATATTTAGGATCCTAGGGGAGCATTGGTGACTGCAGGGCTACAAGTTATTATATATAGGTATCCATATTTAGGATGCTAAGGGAGCAACGGTGATTGCAAGGCTACAAGTTATTATATATAGGTATCCATATTAGGACCATAGGGAGCATAGGTGATTGATAGGCTACAAGTTATTATATAAAGGTAGCCATATTTAGGATCCTAGGTGAGCATAGTTCATTCCTAGGCTACAAGTCATTATATATAGATATCCATATTTAGGATCCTAGGGGAGCATAGGTGATTGCTAGGCTACAAGTTATTATATATACGTAGCCATATTTAGGGATCGAGGGGAGCATAGGTGATTATTAGGATACAGGTCATTATATATAGGTATCCGTATTTGAGGTCCTAGGGTAGCATAGTTATTGCTAAGCTACAAGTCATTATATATAGGTATCCATATTTAGGATCCTAGGGGAGCATAAATGATTGCTAGGCTGCATGCCATTATATATAAGTATCCATATTTAGGGTCCTCGGGGTGCATAGGTGATTGCCATGCTACAAGGTATTATATATAGATATCCATATTTAGGGTACTAGGGGAGCATTGGTGATTGCTAAGCTACAGTTTATTATATATAGGTATCCATTTTTAGGATCCTAGGGGAGCATAGGTGATTGCCAGGCTACAAGTTATTATATATAGGTATCCATATTTAGGGTCCTAGGGGAGCATACGTGATTCTTAGCCTACAAGTTATTATATATAGGTAACAATATTTAAGATCCTAGGGGAGCATAGGTTATTGCTAGGCTACAAGTCATTATATATAGGTATCCATATATAGGATCCTATGGGAGCATAGGTGATTGCTAGGCTGCATGTCATTATATATAGGTATCCATATTAGGGATCCTAGGGGAGCATTAGTGATTGCTGGGCTACAAGTTATTATATATAGGTATCCATATTTTGGATACTAAGGGAGCATAGGTGATTGCAAGGCTACAAGTTATTATATTTAGGTATCCATATTTAAGATTCTAGGGGAGCATAGGCGATTGCGAGGCTAGAAGTTACTGTATATAGTTATCTATATTTAGGGTCCAAGGGGAGCATAGGTGATTGCTAGGCTACAAGTTATTATATATAGTTATCCATATTTAGGACCCTAGGGAAGCATAGCTGATTGATAGGCTACAAGTTTTTACATGTAGGTAACCATATTTAGGATCCTAGTGGAGCATAGGTCATTGCTAGGCTACAAGTCATTATATATACTTATCCATATTTAGGATTTTTGGGAGCATAGGTGATTGCTAGGCTACAAGTTATTATATATAGGTATCCATATTTAGGGTCCTATGGGAGCATAGCTGATTGCTAGGCTACAATTTTTTTATATTAAGGTATCCATATTTCGGATCCTACAGGTGCATAGGTAATTGCTAGGCTACAAGTTATTATATATAGGTTTCCATATTTAAGACCCTAATGGAGCATAGGTGATTGCTAGGCTACAAGTTATTATATATAGGTATCCATTTTTAGAGTCCTAGGAAAGCATAGGTGATTGCAAGTCTACAAGTTATTATATGTAGGTAACCATATTTAGGATCCTAGGGAGCATAGGTGATTGCTAGGCTACAAGTTATTATATATAGGTATCCATATTTAGGATCCTAGGTGAGCATAGGTGATTGCCAGGCTACAAGTTATTATATATAGGTATCCATATTTAGTACCCTAGTGGAGCATAGGTGATTGCAAGGCGACAAGTTATTATATATAGGTATCTATATTTAGGATACTAGAGGAACATAAATGATTGCTAGGCTGCATGTCATTATATATAAGTATCCATATTTAGAGTCCTCGGGGTGCATAGGTGATTGCCATGCTACAAGGTATTATATATAGGTATCCATATTTAGGGTCCTAGGGGCTGATTGGTGATTGCTAGGCTACAGGTTATTATATATAGATATCCATATTTAGGATCCTAGGGGAGCATAGGTGATTGCCAGGCTACAAGTTATTATATATAGGTATCCATATTTAGGGTCCTAGGGGAGCATACGTGATTCTTAGCCTACAAGTTATTATATATAGGTATCCATATTTAGGATCCTAGGGGAGCATAGGTGATTGCTAGGCTACAAGTCATTATATATAGGTATCCATATTTAGGATCCTAGGGGAGCATAGGTGATTGCTAGGCTACAAGTCATTATATATAGGTATCCATATTATGGATCCTAGGGGAGCATTAGTGATTGCTGGGCTACAAGTTATTATAGATAGGTATCCATATTTAGGATCCTAAGGGAGCATAGGTGATTGCCAGGCTACAAGTTATTATATATAGGTATCCATATTTAGGATCCTAGGGGAGCATAGGTGATTGCTAGGCTACAAGTTATTATATATAGTTCTCCATATTTAGGGTCCAAGGGTATCATAGGTGATAGCTAGGCTACAAGTTATTATATATAGGTATCCATATTTAGGGTCCTATGGGAGCATAGCTGATTGCTAGGCTACAATTTTTTATTTTAAGGTATCCATATTTAGGATCCTACAGGTGCATAGGTAATTGCTAGGCTACAAGTTATTATATATAGGTTTCCATATTTAAGACCCTAATGGAGCATAGGTGATTGCTAGGCTACAAGTTATTATATATAGGTATCCATTTTTAGAGTCCTAGGAAAGCATAGGTGATTGCAAGTCTACAAGTTATTATATGTAGGTAACCATATTTAGGATCCTAGGGGAGCATAGGTGATTGCTAGGCTACAAGTTATTATATATAGGTATCCATATTTAGGATCCTAGGTGAGCATAGGTGATTGCCAGGCTACAAGTTATTATATATAGGTATCCATATTTAGTACCCTAGTGGAGCATAGGTGATTGCAAGGCTACAAGTTATTATATATAGGTATCTATATTTAGGATCCTCGGGGAGCAAAGGTGATTGCTGGGCTACAAGTTATTTTATATAGGTATCCATATTTAGGATTTTTGGGCAGCATTGGTGATTGCTAGGCTACAAGTTATTATATATAGGTATCCATACTTAGGATCATAGGAGAGCATAGGTGATTGATAGGCTTCAGGTTATTATATGTAGGTATCCATACTTTGGATCCTAGGGGAGAATATGCGATTGATAGGCTACGAGTTGTTGTATATAGGTATTCATATTTAGGACCCTAGGGGAGCATAGGTGATTATAGGATACAAGTTATTATATAAAGGTATCCATATTTAGGACCCCAGGGGAGCATAGGTGATTGCTAGGCTACAAGTTATTATATATAGGTATCCATATTTAGGATCTTAGGGGAGCATAGGTCATTGCTAGGCTACAAGGTATTATATATAGGTATCCATATTTAGGATCTTAGGTGAGCATAGTTCATTCCTAGGCTACAAGTCATTATATATAGGTATCCATATTTAGGATCCTAGGGGAGCATAGGTGATTGCTAGGCTACAAGTTATTATATATAGGTATCCATATTTAGGTATCGAGGGGAGCATAGGTGATTATTAGGATACAGGTCATTATATATAGGTATCCATATTTGAGGTCCTAGGGTAGCATAGTCATTGCTAAGCTACAAGTCATTATATATAGGTATCCATATTTAGGATACTAGGGGAGCATAAATGATTGCTAGGCTGCATGTCATTATATATAAGTATCCATATTTAGAGTCCTCGGGGTGCATAGGTGATTGCCATGCTACAAGGTATTATATATAGGTATCCATATTTAGGGTACTAGGGGAGCATTGGTGATTGCTAAGCTACAGTTTATTATATATAGGTTTCCATTTTTTGAATCCTAGTGGAGCATAGGTGATTGCCAGGCTACAAGTAAATTATATATAGATATCCATATTTAGGGTCCTAGGGGAGCATACGTGATTCTTAGCCTACAAGTTATTATATATAGGTAACAATATTTAAGATCCTAGGGGAGCATAGGTTATTGTTAGGTTACAAGTCATTATATATAGGTATCCATATATAGGATCCTATGGGGGCATATGTGATTGCTATGCTGCATGTCATTATATATAGATATCCATATTAGGGATCCTAGGGGAGCATTAGTGATTGCTGGGCTACAAGTTCTTATATATAGGTATCCATATTTTGGATACTAAGGGAGCACAGGTGATTGCAAGGCTACAAGTTATTATATTTAGGTATCCATATTTAGGATCCAAGGGGAGCATAGGCGATTGCGAGGCTAGAAGTTACTGTATATAGTTATCTATATTTAGGGTCCAAGGGGAGCATAGGTGATTGCTAGGCTACAAGTTATTATATATAGGTATCCATATTTAGGGTCCTATGGGAGCATAGCTGATTGCTAGGCTACAATTTTTTATATTAAGGTATCCATATTTCGGATCCTACAGGTGCATAGGTAATTGCTAGGCTACAAGTTATTATATATAGGTTTCCATATTTAAGACCCTAATGGAGCATAGGTGATTGCTAGGCTACAAGTTATTATATATAGGTATCCATTTTTAGAGTCCTAGGAAAGCATAGGTGATTGCAAGTCTACAAGTTATTATATGTAGGTAACCATATTTAGGATCCTAGGGGAGCATAGGTGATTGCTAGGCTACAAGTTATTATATATAGGTATCCATATTTAGTACCCTAGTGGAGCATAGGTGATTGCAAGGCTACAAGTTATTATATATAGGTATCTATATTTAGGATCCTCGGTGAGCAAAGGTGATTGCTGGGCTACAAGTTATTTTATATAGGTATCCATATTTAGGATTTTTGGGCAGCATTGGTGATTGCTAGGCTACAAGTTATTATATATAGGTATCCATTCTTATGATCATAGGAGAGCATAGGTGATTGATAGGCTTCAGGTTATTATATGTAGGTATCCATACTTTGGATCCTAGGGGAGAATATGCGATTGATAGGCTACGAGTTGTTGTATATAGGTATTCATATTTAGGACCCTAGGGGAGCATAGGTGATTATAGGATACAAGTTATTATATAAAGGTATCCATATTTAGGACCCCAGGGGAGCATAGGTGATTGCTGGGCTACAAGTTATTATATATAGGTATCCATATTTAGGATCTTAGGGGAGCATAGGTCATTGCTAGGCTACAAGGTATTATATATAGGTATCCATATTTAGGACCCAAGGCGAGCATAGGTGATTGTTAAGCTACTAGTTATTATATATAGTTATCCATATTTAGGTCCCGAGGTGAGCATAGGTGATTGCTAGGCTACAAGTTATTATATATAGGTATCCATATTTAGGGTACTAAAGGAGCATAGGTGATTGACAGGCTACAAGTTATTATATATAGGTATCCATATTTAAGATCCTAGGGGAGCATAGTTGATTGCCAGGCTACAAGTTATTATATATAGGTGTCCATATTTATGGTCCTAGGGGAGCATTGGTGATTGCTAGGCTACAAGTCATTATATATAGGTATCCATATTTAGGATCCTAGGGGAGCATTGGTGATTGCTGGGCTACAAGTTATTATATATAGGTATCCATATTTAGGATCCTAAGGGAGTATTGGTGATTGCTATGCTACAGATTATTTTATATGGGTTCCATATTTAGCATCCTAGGGCAGCATAGATGATTGCCAGGCTACAAGTTATTATTTACACATATCCATAGTTAGGGTCCTAGGAAAGCTTAGATGATTGCTAGGCTACAAGTTATTATATATAGATATATATATATATATATATATATCCATATTTAGGACCGTAGGGGAGCCTAGGTCATTGATAGGCAACAAGTTATTATATATTGACAAACAAACCAAAGAACCAAAGGAAAAACCGTTAAAAACAAAAAATGAAATGGAGAGGTGAGAACTGAGCACTAGACTGTAGTTTGTTTTTTTTTTTGGCTTTGAACTACAGTCTAGTGCATGGATCGAGTTTCACGGAGCTCCGTGATTCATTTTAAGTTATTATATATTGATAACCATATTTAGGATTCTAGGTGTGCATAGGTCATTGCTAGGCTAAAGTCATTGTATATAGGTAACCATATTTAGGATCCTAGGGGAGCATAGGTCATTGCTAGGCTACAAGTTGTAATCTATAGGTATCCATATTTTAGATCCCAGGGAAGCATAGGTGATTGCTAGGCTACAAGTTATTATATGTAGGTATCCATATTTAGGACCCCAGGGGAGCATAGGTGATTGCTAAGCTACAAGTTATTATATATACATATCCATATTTAGGATCCTTGGGTAGCATAGGTTAATGCTAGGCTACAAGTCATTATATATAGGTATCCATATTTTGGATCATAGGGGCGCATAGGTGATTGCTAGGCTACAAGTTATTATATATAAGTAGCCATATTAGTGGTCTAGGGGAGCATAGGTAATTACTAGGCTACAAGTTAGTATATATAGGTGGCCATATTTAGAGTCCTAGGGGAGCATAGGTCATTGCTAGGCTAGAAGTCATTATACATAGATATCCATATTGAGGATCCTAGGGGAGCATAGATTATTGCTAGGCTACTATTTATTATATTTAGGTATCCATATTTAGGATCCCTGGGGACATAGGTGATTGCTAAGCTACAAGTTATTATATATAGGTATCCATATTTAGTACCCTAGCGGAGAATATTTTATTGCTAGGCTACAAGTTGTTATATATAGGTATACATATTTAGGACCGTAGGGGAGCATAGGTGATTGCTAGTCTACAACTTATTATATATAGGTATCCATATTTAGGCTTCTCAGGGTGCATAGGTGATTTCCATGCTACAAGTTATTATATATAATTATCAATATTTAGGGTCCTAGGGGAGCATTGGTTATTGCATATCTACAGATTATTATGTATAGGTATCCATTTTTAGGATCCTAGTGGTGCATAGGTGATTGCCAGCCTAGAAGTTATTATATATAGGTATCCATATTTAGGGTCCTAGGGGAGCATAAGTGATTCCTAGCCTTCTAGTTATTATATATAGGTATCCATATTTAAAGTGCTAAGGGAGCATCAGTGATTGCAAGGCTACAAGTTATTATATATAGGTATCCATATTTAGGATCCTAGGGGAGCAAAGGTGATTGCGAGGCTACAAGGTATTATATATAGTTGTTCATATTTAGGGTCCCAGGGGAGCATAGGTGATTGCTAGGCTACAAGTTATTATATATAGGTATCCATTATTAGGACCCTTGGGGAGCATAGCTGATTGATAGGCTACAAGTTTTTTTACATGTAGGTAACTATATTTTGGATCCGAGGGAAGTATAGATCATTGCTATGCAACAAGTCATTATATATTGGTATCCATATTTAGGATTTTATGAGCGCATAGGTGATTGGTATGCTACAAGTTATTATATACAGCTATCCATATTTAGGGTCCTAGGGGAGCATATGTGATTGCTAGCTGCAATTTGTTATATTGAGGTATCCATATTTCGGATCCTAGGGTTGCATAGGTAATTGCTAGGCTACAAGGTATTATATGTAGGTAACCATATTTAGGATCCTAGGGAAACATAGGTGATTGCTAGGCTACAAGTTATTATATATAGGTATCCATATTTAGGATCCTAGGGGAGCATAAGTGATTACCAGGCTACAAGTTATTATACATAGTTATCCATATTTAGTACCCTAAGGGAGCATAGGTGATTGCAAGGCTACAAGTTATTATATATAGGTATCAATATTTGGGATCCGCGGGGAGCATAGGTTATTGCTGGTCTACAAGTTATTATATGTAGGTATCCATGTTTAGGATATTTGGGGAGCATGGTGATTGCTAGGGTACAGTTTATTATATATAGATATCCATATTTAGTATCCTAGGATGGCATAGGTGATTGATAGGCTTCAAGTTATTATAGATGGGTATCCATATTTTGGATCCTTGAGGAACATAGGCGATTGATAGGCTACGACTTGTTATATATAGGTATCCATATTTAGGACCCTAGGGGAGCATAGGTGATTACTAGGCTACAAGTTATTATATAAAGGTATCCATATTTTAGAACCTAGGGGAGCATAGGTGATTACTGGGCTACAAGTTATTAAATGTAGGTATCCATATTTAGAATCTTAGGGGAGCATATGTCATTGCTAGGCTACAAGGTATTATATATAGGTATCCATATTTAGGACCCTAGGCGAGCATAGGTGATTGCTTGACTACAAGTTATTATATATAGTTATCCATATTTATGTCCCGAGGTGAGCATAGGTTATTGCAAGGCTACAAGTTATTATATATAGGTATCGAAATTTAGGGTCCTAAATGAGCTTAGGTGATTGATAGGCTATAAGTTATTATATAAATGTATCTATATTTAGGCTCCTAGGGGAGCATAGGTGATTGCTAGCCTACAAGTCATTATATATAGGTATCTATATTTTGGATCCTAGGGGAGAATTGGTGATTGCTGGTCTACAAGTTATATATATATAGGTATCCATATTTACTATCCTAAGGGAGTTTTGGTGATTGCTATGCCACAAGTTATTATATATAGGTATCCTTATTTAGCATCCTATGGGAGCATAGGTGATTCCCAGTCTACTAGTTATTATGTATAGGTATCCATAGTTAGGGTCCTAGGGGTGCATAGGTCATTGCCATGCTACAAGTCATTATATATAGGTATCCATATTTAGGATCCAAGGGGAGCATAGGTGATTGCTAGGCTACAAGTTATTATATATAAGTAGCCATATTTAGGGTCCTAGGGGAGCATAGTTAATTACTAGGCCACAAGTTATTTTATATAGGTGGCCGTATTTAGGGTCCTATGGGAGCATAGGTCATTGCTAGTATGCAAGTCATTATATATAGGTATCCACTTTTAGGATCCTAGGTGAGCATATGTGATTGTTAGGCTACAAGTTATTATATATAGCTATCCATATTTAGGATTTTATGGGAGCAATGGTGATTGCTAGGCTACAAGTTATTATATATTGGTATCCATATTTATGGTCCTAGGGGTGCATAGGTGATTGCTAAGCTACAATTTATTATATTTAGGCAACCATATTTATGATAATAGGGGGGCATAGGTGATTGCTAGGCTACAAGTTATTATATATAGTTATACATATTTAGGGTCCTAGGGGAGCTTAGATGTTTGCAAGACTACTATTATTATATGTAGGTAACCATATTTAGGGTCCTAGGGGTGTATAGGTGCTTGCTAGGCTCCAAGTTATTATATATAAGTATCCATATTTAGGATCCTAGGGGAGCATAGGTGATTGCTAGGCTACAAGTTATTATATATAGGTATCCATATTTAGTACATAGGGGAGCACATGTGATTGCTAGGCTACAAGTTATTATATATATGTATCCATATTTAGGATCCTCGAGGAGCATAGGTGATTGCTGGGCTACAATTTATTATATATAGGTATCCATATTTAGGGTCATAGGGGAGCTTAGATATTTGCAAGACTACAAGTTATTATATGTAGCTAACCATATTTAGGGTCATAGAGGTGTATAGGTGATTGCTAGGCTCCAAGTTATTATATATAAGTATCCATATTTAGGATCCTAGGGGAGCATAAGTGTTTGACAGGCTACAAGTTATTATATATAGGTATCCATATTTAGTACATAGGGGAGCCATGTGAATGCTAGGTTACAAGTTATTATATATATGTATCCATATTTAGGATCCTTGAGGTGCATAGGAGATTCCTGGGCTACAAGTTATCATATATAGGTATCCATATTTAGGATTTTAGGGGAGAATAGCTGATTGCTAGGCTACATGTTATTATCTATAGGTAGTCATATTGAGGGTCCTAGGGGAGCATAGCTGATTGCTAGGCTACAAGTTATTATATATAGGTATCCATATTTTGGACCCTAGGGGGGCATAGGTGACTGCCAGGCTACAAGTTATTATATATAGGTATCCATATTTAGGACTTTAGGGATGCATAGGTGATTGCTAGGCTACAAGTTATTATATAAAGGTGTCCATGTTTAGGACCCTAGGGGAGCATAGGTGATTGCTGAGCTACAAGTTATTATTGATAGGTATCCAAATTTAGGATCCCAGGGGAGCATAGGTCACTGCTAGTCTAGAAGTTATTACATATAGGTATCCATACTTAGGACCCTAGGGGAGCACAGGCGATTGCTAGGCTGCAAGTCAATAGATATAGGTATGCATATTTAGGATCCTAGGGGAGCATTGGTGATTGCTGGGCTACAAGTTATTATATATATTTATCCATTTTTAGGATCCAAAGAGTGCACTGGTGATTGCTAGGCTACAAGGTTTTATATATAGGTATCCATATTTAGGATCCTAGGTGAGCACTGGGGATTGCTGGGCTACACGTTATTTTATATAGGTATCCATATTTAGGATCCTAAGGTAGAATTGGTGATTGCTACGTGACATGTTATTATATATAGGTATCCATATTTATGATCCTAGGAGAGCATAAGTGATTGCCAGGCTACAAGTTATTATATATAGGTACTCATATTTAGGGTCCTAGGGGAGCATAGGTGATTGCCAGGCTACAAGTTATTATATATTCGTATCCATATTTAGGGTCCTAGGGGAGCATAGATCATAGATAGGCCACAAGTTATTACATGTAGTTAACCATATTTAAAATCCTAGGGGAGTATAAGTCATTGCTAGTCTAAAAGTCATTATATATAAGTAAGCATATTTAGGATCATAGGGGAGCATATGTCATTGCTAGGCTACAAGTCATTATATAAGTATCCATATTTAGGATCCTAGGGGAGGAAAAATGTCCACAAATAAAATACCCTAGGGAAGCCAAGAATAAATGGATGACCAGGTAGGCTGCCTTAATAAAGGTACGGTGGGATGTCGGTGAAGAAGCTGGGCTACCGGTAAAGCCTTGAGAAAGGCTGTGCATACCTGAGCACTTGTGGTTGAAGGCTGAGTAAAGCCTTTAGAAAGGCTTCATATACAGGTCGTAGTTCCAGCTGGTCAGATCGCCTGCTGAGAGGAACCGCTAGTGTGACAGCTAGAAATCAATTAATTATTAATTATTATTATTAATTAATCAATTAAGGCAGCCTACCTGGTCATCCATTTATTCTTGGCTTCCCTAGGGTATTTTATTCGTGGACATTTTTCCTCCTCTGCATAGGAGCTTGAATACCCAGGTCCCACAGACAATCATTTTCCTGCTGGATATTTTTCACCAAGAGCACCCGTACCTTGGTCTAATTTTTGTCTGAGGACTCACACAGCCATGGACACCAGTTGGTTACAAGACCTATTGACACCCCCAGCCATCAACATTGAACTAGAACACCCAATGCAGAACAACCCAGAGACTGACTCTTCATCGGACCACATGTGGCAACTAGAGGACACCCTAAAAAGCCTTATCTGTGTTAAATGGGAACATTTTTATCTCGCATCGTGCATACAGTTTAACCTCACTCCAAAAGGCCTCACCATCTACAAGAAGCCTTTTTTCAGAGGTTCTGACACACAATTGATTCAGGACTGGTACAAAACCCAAGAGGATACTAGCACACTACTGCTCAACCTGCTCCTTGAGCACAACCGGAGGCACAGAGAGAGACTTTCCTCTGCCCTGGAGACCATTGAGGCCACCTGCAAACAGTCCCCCTCCTTCGACAAGCACTTTCTTATGAGTAAGGACAGGCTCACCAACTTTGAGGGCAAAATGAAAGAAAGGAAGCTCAAAAAACTGAGAAGGGACATGGCCCTCTCCAACAAGGAATGCTCTCTTACATTAGACAGAGTCGGTCCATCGGAAAGCCAGAACTCCATAGGGGTCACACTAAGTACCAACACCCCACCGTTAGGCCCTGGCCCTTCTCAGGGCCCGCCGGCCAACCCAGGTCCTTTTCAAGACCTACACCAATGGGATTTTCAGAGGGCCCCGGACACCCTGGACCCTGGACCCCTGCTCCACAGGGACCAGACTACTTCCCCGGGAATGCCGGTGACTCTACAGATACAAACTTTGGGCCTTACCAAGACAGCCAGACCCTACCTCGGGATGAGCATCAAGACGACCCACAGGGACCCAGAAACCCCACCTCAAGGGACCCATTCGATAGAGGTCTGCGCCCCACCACCCCTCCACTCTCGACAGTATCAACCGGGGAGGAGGAACCACAACTGGCAGGGCAAGAGAGACTTGAAATTTCTTGGGCAACAACCCACCCTGAAAGAAAAGAGAAGACACAGAGGCCAGGTCTCAAAACCTCCATGGTATGGAACCACTCCAGAACACCGCTCTCCCAATTAGAGCTACAGGTGCTGCAAAAAGGCCTCACTTTCATCCCTCAGGGTCAGTCCAGTCTCCCAAAAACGATAATCGACCTATGACTCTTCACGAGGAAACTTTAGCTAAACCTATATTTCTACCAACATGGTAAAAAGGACCAGCCTCAGGAACACCAGACTGTTCCAAATTTTAAATTAAAAAAAACAAGCAACTTCTGCCCCCCTCCCAACCCGGTCATACAAGCTTTTCAGGACAAGTGTGAACTTGAGATCAGGTCTCTCTTATGCAAATGGAGGAAGAAAAGGATTTTTAACACCAACAAGGAAGAATTTGCAGCCCTCAGACAAGTCAGCTCAGACCCTTCAAGAAAGGTCATGAAGGCTGACAAGGGTGGGGGGATACTAGTGACAGACACCACCTCCTACAATGATAAGCTCCACAGTATGCTCAACAACCACTGGTATTATGACAGTGTAGATCACAACCAAGTGCTGACAGCCTACGAGGACATCAGAACAGAAATCTCGAGGCTAGAGGATATGGACCTAATTGACGAAGGGCTCACAGAATTCTTCTCCATCCACCACCCTAGGATTCCCCAGTTCTTTGGGATACCAAAGCCACACAAAAACCTGGCAGACCCTCCATATAGACCTGTAGTAGCCAGCGGAGGTTCGGTCATGGAAACCATAGCTCTCTACCTGGACTTCCACCTAAAATCTCTCACAGAAGACAACAGGTCCTTTACTTTAGACTCTATGGACTTCCTCAACAAGATCAAGGACTTAGCCATAGACAGAGACTGGATCCTGGTCACCATCAATGTGGAGTCCCTTTACACGGTACTCCCACATGACGTCTGCATTGCAGATATGGCTGAAGCCTACATGAAGGACCACACGGCCATACCAGGGGAAGTGGACCACCTGGGTAGGCTCCTCTCCCTACTCCTCAAGAACAATTTTTCCACTTCAATGGTCACTACTATCACCAGAGCACTAGGATCACTATGGGAGTGGCTATGGCCCCGAGTTTGGCAAACACGGCACTAAGGAAGTGGGAGCAGGACCACATATACGGTTCCACCTTTTTTAACAACATAGAGTGCTACTACAGGTTTATCGACGATATGTTCTTGGTTTGGAAGGGTAACCAAGTTGAACTGGAGAAATTCCTCATTTATATCAACACCACCACTGCATTCCTGCGTTTTACCAGCAAAGTACAGAGGAGATCGAATTTCTGGATCTTTACCTGAAGAAGAAACAACGCTCCACCACACTAACACACAACCTCTATCAAAAACCCACTAGGGTAAACTTTTTTCTGCACGCCACCAGTATGCACCCCTTCAAACAGAAGGTGAGCATGATTAAATCGCAAGGGATCCGTATAGCACTAGTCTCCAGGACCTGACGGATTTCTTGACCAACATGCGAAAGCTACAAATGGCCTTTTTATCCCGAGGCTACTCAGAAGAGCTAATCAGCAGGATCCTCGACCCCATCATCAGTCAGCGCCAACTTGGCACCCCTAGGGCTCTAACTGACACCAGGATCCAGACCACCCCAGAAACTAGATTCCAGTTCAACTGCATCCTGGACTTCTCTATGTACTACAAAGACATCATCCAGATCGTAATGGACAATTAGCCCATCATCACAAATAACAGGTCTTTTGGCCACATTTTTCCAGAGAAACTCTCCTTCACAGCTAGAAAAGGGAGAAGCATTAGGGACTTTCTGGAACACCCCTGCCAAGTTAAACTTGACAACCCTGGTACCTTTGCCTGCAGTGAGCCTCCCTGCCACTACTGTAGACACATGAGTGGTGCCGCAGGCTTTTACTGCCCCAATGGCAGGAGACACTACACACCTAATGTCAGAGGTGACTGCAATGTCACAGGAGTGGTTTACAGGGCAGCGTGCACCAAATGCAATGCTTTCTATGTGAGCAAGATGGTCAACTCCCTTAAAATGAGGATAGCAAATCACCCGCATGACTTAAAATACTTGAAAGTGACAAACCAGCTGGCAGTGCATGCTCTCAGGAACCTAGGATACAATACGTTCAAATTTCATGTTCTTGAACATATCCCTAAATCCCCACCAGGCGGGGACCACAACTTGCTGCTTGAGAAGAAGGAACTCGAGTGGCAAATACATTTGCAGGCAAGGAAAATACCAGGCCTTAACAATGCAGAATCTTTGACCCCAGTCTTGTATCTCAGAAAGATACATCACCGTATACCACAACCTCTGCGCCTGGACCTCTAACAGATTTACTGACGAAATGTTACCTTTCATGCGACAGCCAGTTTTGATCTCACCAGTCTACCTCCAGCCCATGGTCTGATACTTCCCCTGGCAAATTCGGACTCATTTGTTTTTGGTCAATGGTTCATCTATATATATGTTTTTGTCTTTCATGTTTTCTACAATGGTTCAGTATTACTTTTTTTCGTGTCTTTCTAGCTTTTCAGGTTACATATCAGTGCCTTTTTAAGATTTTTTTTTAATTAATAGCCCTCATTCAGTTCCATATCTTAATACATTAGTTTCTATTGATATCCATTATTTAAGAATTTTTCACTATTTTGTTTCTCTTTTTAGTTTCTGTATCTTATTTTTTGGATATCTAGCCTGGTTCTTATTTTTTGGTCTTATTTTTTGGTTTTCTAGCCTGTTTCTTATTTTACATACATGTTATTTTACATACATGTTGTTGCTATTTCTCTAGTACGCTCGGCTTTGTTTATTATGCTCTTTTAGGTCATCCACCATCCTGACGAAGATTTCGAAAAGTGTAGCCTGACAATGTATTTTACTAGCAAGGGTTGATTTTTTTTCCAGCAAGACTATTTCTAGTTAACTACATTTTTTAGCTAATTTTAGCTAATCTCCGAACTTCACTATTGTAGGTTTAGAGTGATTCTACTAACCACATATGAGCTGGCTCAGGGTATCTAACCTATCATATTGTAAGGTATGATGTAAAGTTGGTGTGCCCAATCACAATAAAGGTTTTTTCACCCACACTTGATTGGCTCCTACTGACACACCCCCAGGTACTCTTATAAAAGGAAATCCTCAGGATCACTCTTTCCATTAAGGAACTATGCTTCGATAGTGATTGTACCTCTGGTACATTTTACTTCAATAAAGTACGACCTTCTAGAATCTGGACTTCGACTACGTTGATTTGTTGCCACCACGGAGAGCAGAGCTCCTTAGCCGAGCCACATTTACATTGTTTTGCCTGTTTTTTCTGTGTGTTTCATCTTTGATTTCTAGCTGTCACACTAGCGGTTCCTCTCAGCAGGCGACCTGACCAGCCGGAACTACGACCTGTATACGAAGCCTTTCTAAAGCCTTTACTCAGCCTTCAACCACAAGCGCTCGGGTAAGCACAGCCTTTCTCAAGGCTTTACCGGTAGCCCAGCTTCTTCACCGACATCCCACTGTACCTTTATTAAGGCAGCCTACCTGGTCATCCATTTATTCTTGGCTTCCCTAGGGTATTTTATTCGTGGACATTTTTTCTCCTCTGCATAGGAGCTTGAATACCCAGGTCCCACAGACAATCATTTTCCTGCAGGATCCTAGGGGAGCATAAGTGATTGCTAGGCTACAAGTCATTATATGTAAGTATCCATATTTAGGACCCCAGGGGAGAATAAGTGATTGCTAGGTTACAAGTTGTTATATATAGGTATCCATATTTAGGACCCTAGGGCAGCATAAGTTAATGCTTGGCTACAAGTCATTGCATGTAGGTATCCATATTTAGGATCCTAAGGGAGCATAGGTGATTGCTAGCCTACAAGTTATTCTATATAGGTAGCCATATTTAGGGTCCTAGGGGAGCATAGGTGATTACTAGGCTACAAGTTATTATATATAGGTATACGTATTCAGGGTCCTAAGGGAGCATTGGTCATTGCTAAGCTACAAATCATTGTATATAGGTATCCGTATTTAGGATCCTAGGGGAGCATAGGAGATTGCTAGGCTACAAGTTATTATATAAACGTAACAATATTTAGGATTTTTGGGGGGCATTGGTGATTGCTAGGCTGCAAGTTATTATATATAGGTATCCATATTTAGGGTCCTTGGGTGCATAGGTGATTGCTAGGCTACAATTTATTATATTTAGGTATCCATATTTAGGATCCTGATGGTGCGTAAGTGATTGCTAGGCTACATGTTATTATATATAGGTATTCATATTTAAGACCCTAAGGGAGCATAGTTGATTGCTAGGCTACAAGTTAGTATATATAGGTATCCATATTTAGGGTCCTAGGAGAGCATAGGTGATTGAAAAGCTACAAGTTATTATATGTAGGTAACCATATTTAAGATCCTAGGAGAGCATAGGTGATTGCTAGGCTACAAGTTATTAAATATAGGTGTCCTTATTTAGGATCCTAGGGGAGCATTGGTGATTGCCAGGCTACACGTTATTATATATAGGTATCCATATTTAGTATCCTCAAGGAGCATAGGCGATTGTTGGCTACAAGTTATTATATATAGGTTCATAGGTTCATAGGTTCATAGGTAGATGCTAGGCTATCTGCCCTAGGGCATTTATAAGCCTAGCCAGAGTGTATTTGGCTTCTGCCTCCCTATTAGATTAGCCTACTGTGCCTCTGTAAAGTAGGTCACAGAAGGTACCCTTTTAAGATTAGTTTACTGTGCCTCTGTTTAGCAGGGACACAGGAGGAATCCCAGGGGTGAATTTGCGATTTCCCATCCACGTGTCCAAAAATCCATATTTTGGATTTTAGGGGAGCATAGCTGTTTGGTAGGCTACATGTTATTATATATAGGTAGCCATATTTAGGTTCCTAGGGGAGCATAGCTGATTGCCAGGCTACAAGTCATTATATATTGGTATCCTTATTTAAGACCCTTGGGGAGCATAGATGGTTGCTAGGCTACAAGTTATTATATATAGGTATCCGTATTTTGGACCCTAGGGGAGCATTAGTGATTGCCAGGCTACAAGTTTTTATATAAAGGTATCCATATTTAGGATCCTAGGGGAGCATAGTTGATTGCTAGGTTACAAGTTATTATTATAGGTATCCAAATTTAGGATCCTATGGTAGCATATGTCATTGCTAGGCTACAAGTTTTTATATGTAGTTATCCATATTTAGCATCCTAAAGGAGCATAGGTGATTGATATTCTACCAGTTTTTATATAGAGCTATTCATATTTAGGTTCCTAGGGGAGCATTGGTGATTGCTAGGCTACAAGTTATTATATATAGGCATCCATATTTAGGATGCTAGTGGAGCATATGTCATTGCTAGGCTACAAGTTATTATATATAGGCATCCATATTTAGGATCCTAGGGCATCATAGGTGATTGCTAGGCTACAAGTTATTATATATAGGTATCCATATTTAGGATCCTGGTGGAGCATAGGTTATTGCTAGGCAACAAGTTATTTTATATAGGTATCCATATTTAGGGTCATAGTGTAGCATAGGTGATTGCTAGGCTACTAGGTTTTATATACATGTATCCATATTTAGGATCATCCAGGAGCACAGGTGTTTGCTAGGTTACAAGTTATTATATATAGTTATCTATATTTAGGACCTTAGGGGAGCATAGCTGGTTGCTAGTCTACAAGTTATTATGTATAGGAGATGAAGATATGGTCTAGAGAGAAGAGGAATGAAGGTCAGCATGGCTAAGACAGAATATATGTGTGTGAATGAGAGGGAGGATAGAGGAATGGTGAGGATGCAAGGAGTAGAGGTGGTGAAGGTAGATGGGTTTAAATACTTGGGATCAATAGTTCAGAGTAATGGTGAGTGTGGAAGAGAGGTGAAGAAGAGAGTACAGGCAGGATGGAGTGGGTGGAGAAGAGTGTCCGGAGTGATTTGTGACAGACGAGTACCAGTAAGAGTGAAAGGGAAGGTCTACAAGAGGGTAGTGAGACCAGCTATGTTATATGGGTTGGAGACAGTGGCACTGACAAAAAGGCAGGAGTTAGAGCTGGATGTGGCAGAGTTAAAGATGTTAAGATTTGCACTGTGTGTGATGAGTGTGGACAGGATTAGGAATAAGTATATTAGAGGGTCAGCCCAGGTTGGAAGGTTTGGAGACAAAGCCAGAGAGGCAAGATTACATTGGTTTGGACATGTGCTGAGGAGGGATGCTGAATATATTGGGAAAAATATGCTAATGATGAAGCTATCAGGTAACAGGAAAAGAGGAAGGCCTAAGATAAGGTTTAAGGATGTGGTGAGAGAGGACATGCAGGTAGTTGGTGTGACAGAGCAAGATGCAGAGGACAGGACGAAATGGAAACAGATGATACGCTGTGGTGACCCCTAATGGGGACAGCCAAAAGAAGATGATGATGATCCATATTTAGGATCCTAGGGGAGCACAGGTGATTGTTAGGCTACAAGTTATTAAATATAGATATCCGTATATAGGATCCTAGGGGAGCATAGGTGATTGCTAGGCTACTAGTCATTATATATAGGTATCCATATTTATGATCCTAGGGGGAGTATAGATGATTGCTAGGCTAAAATTTATTATATATATGTATCCATATTTAGGATACTAGGGGAGCATAGGTGATTGCTAGGCTATAAGTTATTATATATAGGTATCCATATTTAAGACCCTCAGTGAGCATAGGTGATTGCTAGGCTACAAGTTATTAGGTTCATAGATTCATAGATTAGTACTAGGCTAATTGCCCTTGTGAGCCATTTTAAGCCTAGCCAATTATCTCCTGTGAGACTCAAACCCTGTACCTTATGTTTGTAAGGCAAACACCTTAACCATTAGGCCACCCTCCCTTATATATACGTATCCATATTTAGGACCCTAGGGGAGCATAGGTGATTGCTAGGCTATTGACATTAGGTGACCTTTTTAAGTCTAGCTATGCTTCCAAAAATATTAGCTATGTTTTGGATGCATGTGTTTTTTTTGGGGGGGTATATATAATGTGAGAATGGGTGGTCAAGCATGTACAATGTACCACTCTCTAATACAAACACAATTGCCATACCGGGGTAAAGTTAGAATTTCCCATCCATTGATCCATGTTGCTCTTGAATAGGTGCAGGGAAGAATTCTTCTTTGCATGAATGGGAAGCATGTTCGACAGTAGGGGCAGTCACTGAGAAACAATCCATTTTCTCCAGCATATCTTATTTATCTTGCAAAGGAGGTTTAGTTCCCTGGTTTGGGTATTTCTAATGCTATTTGCAGATGTGTCAACATATCTATTAAGGTTGTAACAGAGCATGGACATAGAACAAAGAATAGACATGCCTTTGAGGTTACTGATTATTAAACATATTTAATTGAAATAACTTATAGGCTAATGAACTATCATATTTATCTCTGTAATGTAAACAATGTATATCAGGTACAGGGATGATTTACTTGTTGTATGTTAAGCCTCTGAGACTAATTTGCAACAAAACATTTTCTTCATCTCTGAAGTAGAAAGATATGATCGGAACTGTACCGATACTTTGAATGGATATAAAATATTAGCTAGAATTAAATCTTGAAGGGTCAAGATCAAAGTGTGGTGACAAAGAGATTATATAATAAGGAAGTTATTTATCTTTGAGTAATGATAGATGACCAACTCAAATTTGATCTACATGTAAATAACTGCATTAAAAAAGACACAGCAAAAACCTGGCCTTCTTTATTGAAATAAAAAGTTTCTAACAGACCAAGAAAAATAACCCTCCCTCATGCATACCTCCTAGCTAGGCTATAATATGGCTGCCAAATTCTTACCAATCTTAACTCCACACTACTAACTAAACTAGAATCTACCTACAACAAGGCTGCCATTTTCACTGCTCACCAAACTTATAAATCACAACATTTAAGATAACAAAACTGGTTGGAATTACCTGACCAGCTTCTATTCTCTCAACTACAAATAATTCACTCAATACTTTACCTACAATCCTTCTGCCCTAGCCTATCTTCCCTCATCTCTCAATATTCCCCCACTAGGTCTCTACGTAGCTCTGACCAAAACCTGCTACAAATATGCAAACCATACACCAAAACTGGCTGCGACCTCTACAACTACAATTCTACCAAACAATTGAACAAATTACCACTAGAAATCAGGTCCCTCAAACATCTAAACCAATTCAAAACTGCCACTAGAGCATACCAACAAACTCAGTGGTCCTGCCTCCGCACCCATCCTCCCTGAACCACCTTACTAACCTGCAAGTCACTTCACAACCTCTCTTCATTTCCATACATAATCTGTTCATTTCACTGTAGCCTCTTAAACATGTATAATCACCAAAACTACAAATATTTGTTAGCTCTAAACCATCTTAAAGGATCACAATGCTTCTACGTCTCTCATTTCCACTTCTAATATAATTTGTCTCATGAAATAAGAACAAACACTATGTAATATTTTTCTTTTTCCTTTTGCTATTTTACTAAAAACTTGTCATATTGCACAACTTATTTTATATATACTTATGTTTTTCTACTTTTTACCTTCTGTAAAACTACATTTGAATGCATGTATACATTGTAACCTGCTGATGCTCTGTAATTTACAAAGTATACAAATTGTTGCTGTATAATTGCATTGCATGTTGAATAATTGTAATGTATAATGTATACAATTCATGTTCAAAAATTATAAAAACAGTTGGAGCTTTTTTCCCCAGGCCTCCATAAAAAAGGGCTACTCAGCTCAGTGGGATAAACCCAGACAACAATGTAAAATAAATAAAATATATAATAACAAATGATAATCAATGGCATTTTCTTGTGTCACACTAGTTGACATCCTTCAATATTTTTGAAATCCTTCCCTTTCAAGGAATTAGCCCAAGTGAGATATTTATCAAGTAGATTGTTTTAAGCGCAGTGGTATTATTTGTCAGTATTTTCATAGTTCGATGGTATGATTTCCGAAAGTGGAAATAATTTATTGAAAAGTATATGCCAATAGCAGAGAGGAATTATTGTCTAGGAAAAATTATGAATAAGTGAAATAAATGTAACTGAGAACACTGGAAAATATGAAGGTCTCTCCAAACACCATTATATTGGGCGACTTCAACTACCCAAACATAGACTGGGAGCATTACTCTAGCTCCAACACCCTAGCCCAAAGGTTCCTAGAATTTATAAACTCAAATGCTATGGAACAACTTGTTACCACTCCCACAAGAGGGGAAAACATACTGGACCTGATCATCACCAACATGGGGACTCTGTGCTCCAGACCAGAAGTGTATCCCTCACTGGTAAGATCACATCCCGATCCCACCCCCTGCCCAGAAAACCACAGTGAAAAACTTCTCTAAAGCAAATTTTACACTCCTCAAAACTGAGGTGGAATCATTCAAAGCCCCCGGGCCTGTGGAAAATACGGCCCAGACCGCAGAATCCTTTATAAATGCATTCTATGAACACCTTCAGGAATGCATGGATCATCCGATCCCAAATAAAACCAAGACCCAATCCTCCAAAGGCAGACATCCTGACTGGTGGACCCCAGCCATAAACAAACTATACAATAGAAGGAGGAAGCTACTAAATGACAGAGCAAAATCCCAAAAAGGGAAGGCATCACTGATCAGTATTAGCAAAAAACTACGGGCACACATAAAATTGTCTAAGGCCAGCTTCGAGAGAAAAATTGCACAGGACACTAAGGATAATCACAAGGCTTTCTTTAGTTATGTTAGGAACCTGGGTGGTAATTCCCAGATATGCTCAGAATTAGTCCAAAATAAATACACCGAACCCACAGACATTGCCAACATCCTAGCTGACAGGTTCAGCGCAAACTCCCCCCCCCTCCCCACCAAAAGGGCAAATATCTATCCCAGCAGAGTGCTGCCCCCCTGACATCTCAGATGCTCAGGTAAGATCCGCCCTCTCCAAAGCAAAAAACACAGCATCAATGGGACCAGACGGTGTCCCGGGCTGCGTCCTACATGAACTCCAAGAAGAGCTAAACCCAAACATAAAACTACTGTTCAATCTCAGCCTTACTACAGGATATGTGCCCAAAGAGCGGCGTACAGCAACAGTGGTCCCTCTCCATAAAGGTGGTGCCTCAACGGATCCTGGAAACTATCGCCCATTAAGCCGGACTAGCTTGGTCTGCAAAGCTATGGAAAGGATCATCATGGACCTCATAAATAAAGATATTGGGGACCTACAAACACTGGATCCTACCCAGTTCGGCTTTGTTAAGGGCAGATCCTGCCTCTTAAACCTGGTTGATTTCTTTGAAACAGTCACCAAGGCCATTGACGAGGGGAAGGTGGTCCACACAGCCTACCTGGACCTCGCAAAAGCCTTCGATACAATACCCCACTCGGGCATTATAGATAAGCTCACCAGCTTAAATATAAACCCCTATGTCACTAGATGGATTGCAAATTGGCTCAAGGACAGAACCCACATGGTTAGAATTGCTGGAGCCATGTCAGACTCCAAACCAGTTACAAGTGGTGTCCCACAAGGCTCAGTCCTGGGACCTCTCTTGTTCGGTATATATTTCTCGGAGGTACAGGCCAACACGGAAGGACTGTGGCTGATCAAGTTTGCAGATGACTGCAAACTGGGCGCCATAATTGACTCTCCAGCCGACACAAGCATCCTCCAAAAGGGCCTCATAGAAACAGACAACTGGTGCCAGAGCCATGGCCTCAAGCTAAATGCCAAAAGTGTATAGTCATCCCTTTGGCAAAACAAAGTGCTCACAAATTACCACATAGGTGGTAATCCATTAAGTACAGAAGAAGTAATTAGGGACCTGGGGACCCAAGTTGATAGCAATCTCTCATTTGACAACCACATGGCCAAAGTGGTTAGAAAAACATTTTATATAGCCCACCCAATCATGAAGGGATTCACATCTAGATTAGGGGACGTCATCGTGCCTCTTTACTCATCCCTCATCAGGCCCATAATTGAGTACAATGCCCCTTTTGGGATGTACCTTACCAGACACCTGCAGCAACTGGAAAGACCCCAAAAGTACCTCACCAAGAGGATCAAAGGGCTCAAACAGATGCCATATGCTGCCCTGTTAAAGAAACTCCAGCTCTACTCAGTGGCATACCACCTGTTCAGAGGCGATCTGTGCCTGACGTATAAAGCCATGTCCAACCCGGAATTAATGGACATGCTGCACCTCAGAAAATCCAAATCCCATCGAGCTACGCGCTCAAGAGACTTGAACCTCAGCACTGAAATAAATAGGACATGCTTCAGGGACAGATTCATAACCCAGAGGCTCCCTTCACTCTGGAATAAAATCCCAGTCCAGGTTAGGCAGAGTCCCTCATTGACTCTCTTCAAGAGGAATCATGATGAGTGGATGGGAGATCGTAGGTTTACCCCGGGTATCACTTCTGTGTCACTGTTAGACAGAGGCACAGTATACTAACCTCGAAAAAGGGCATAGCAAAATAAATTTAAAATGGGTGGCGAAAGCCAAACACATTCTGGCTAGGCTTATAAATGCCCTAGGGCAGATAGCCTAGTATGAACCTATGAACCTATGAACCTATGTAAGTAAGGCTTTGATAATAAATATTTTTGTAAAGGAATACCTTAGGAAGTCTATTAAATTTGTTCAAATAGTTTTACATTTTTGTTGTCTATTAAAAAGATAAATCATTTTATTGTATTTGTTATATGTACATTTGGATATGTTTATAATGAAAACAAAAAAAACATGTTTTTTTTTAAATAAATAATTGAAAGTTTACATTCCCCAGATTATAATTCCGTAATTTAAAATGTCTCTAATTTACAGGAAAATGTTAGCACATAATCATTTTAATCTGCCATGACCTAAAACCTGCATAGAAAGTATCAAACTTGTACAAGTGATTCTAAATCAAAATATTGCAATACAAAATAGATAATTTACTGTCACACAATATTCTACATGTTGTAATGAGTGAGTGAGTAGTTTATCCTTTATTCTTTCCATGTGGGAAGGCTTATATATGAAACAGCCACGATCATCAAATTCTTCAGTAAATCTGCCTCTCAGTCAATAGCCCCTGTGTACAGCAAGAGAGAGAATCATAGGAGAAACAAGTACGTAAACCACAACAGAGATACAAGGAGATATAGGTATTCCCAGAGTGAAAATATAAGAATGCCTTCACGTCCTTGTTATTTGAGAAAAATGAAAATAAATAGTCCTAAACTTTCAATTAAAAGCAACGGTAACAAATAGTCCAAACATTCAGACATTAATTATTTTTCTATAAAAGTAGGAAGGAAATAGCAACATCAAAATTTGGCTTTTGTTTATTAAAGGATATGGCCTAATACAAACAACCATCCTAATACAAACAAACATCCTAATACAAACAAACATCCTAATATAAACAAACATCCTAATACATACAAACATCCTAATACAAACAAACATCCTAATACATACAAACATCCTAATACATACAAACATCCTAATACAAACAAACATCCTAATACATACAAACATCCTAATACAACCAAACATCCTAATACATACAAACATCGTAATACATACAAACATCCTAATACAAACAAACATCCTAATACATACAAACATCCTAATACATACAAACATCCTAATACAAACAAACATCCTAATACATACAAACATCCTAATACAAACAAACATCCTAATACATACAAACATCGTAATACATACAAACATCCTAATACAAACAAACATCCTAATACATCCAAACATCGTAATACATACAAACATCCTAATACAAACAAACGTCCTAATACATACAAACATCGTAATACATACAAACATCCTAATACATACATCCTAATACAAACAAACGTCCTAATACATACAAACATCGTAATACATACAAACATCCTAATAAAAACAAACATCCTAATACATACAAACATCCGAATACAAACAAACGTCCTAATACATACAAACATCGTAATACATACAAACATCCTAATACATACATCCTAATACAAACAAACGTCCTAATACATACAAACATCGTAATACATACAAACATCCTAATAAAAACAAACATCCTAATACATACAAACATCCTAATACATACAAACATACATTATCAGTTCTCCCCGATTTTGCAGAATGCCCCTGATTTTACCCTATCATTTGTAAAATGTTTGATTTTTCTGTAAAATCACTCCTGATTGCAGTCAGCCAATAATGCCACACAAACTAGTTGAGAGCTATGCAAGCAAGTGAAGTGACAAAGCATAGGGGCAGAGAAATACTAGGAGGTAGAGAAGAATTGGGTCAACAACACATTGCAAGCCCTCTGCCTAGAGAGTGAGACCCCTTGTCAGAGCACTGAGTACAGCTGCTGATAGCATATCTCTGCTTATACATACTCAAGCAGTTTATGTGGTTAGAGCAGAACTTCTGAAGCAGTATTAAGAGAAAGCAGGAACAGAGGAACTTAATTAGATATCCACCTTGCTGATGTTGGTTGTGATAAAATCTCATGCTAAGCAAACATGAACATTTTTAGGGTACCAGTGAGAGAACAAACAACCCCCATGGCAGCCTGTATGCTGATCCCTCCTATTAGATTTTGGCATCATTCTAGTGACTGCCTAGTGATGAGAAAACTAATTGGCTGAACATAGATGGGGCGCTCAATGGTCATCATTGGCTGAACATAGATGGGGCGCTCAGTGGTCATCATTGGCTGAACATAGATGGGGTGCTCAATGGTCATCATTTGCTGAACATAGATGGGGCACTCAATGGTCATCATTAGCTGAACATAGATGGGGCGCTCAATGGTCATCACTGGCTGAACATAGATGGGGCGCTCAATGGTCATCATTGGCTGAACACAGATGGGGCACTCAATGGTCATCATTGGCTGAACATAGATGGGGTGCCCAATGGTCATCATTGGCTGAACATAGATGGGGCACTTAATGGTCATCATTGGCTGAACATAGATGGGGCGCTCAATGGTCATCATTGGCTGAACATAGATGGGGCACTCAATGGTCATCACTGGCTGAACATAGATGGGGTGCTCAATGGTCATCATTGGCTGAACATAGATGGGGCGCTCAATGGTCATCATTGGCTCAACATAGATGGGGCACTCAATTGTAATCATTGGCTCAACATAGATGGGGCGCTCAATGGTCATCATTGGATGAACATAGATGGGGTGCTGAATGGTCATCAGTGGATGAGCATAGATGGGGCGCTCAACGGTCATCAGGCAGGGAGGCAAGAAGAAAACAAAAATTTACAAATTCAGGGTAAACAAAGTAAGGCGTGGTGGAGTCATCATCAACAAATTGGTTTGCAAGGCTGCGCGGACACAGTTTGAATACAAATGGAGGGTTGTTAAAAGGCAAACTTTAAAGCATTTGTTTCCTTGAAACTTTAAGAGAAATGAAACACCTTGTGAAATGGTTGTGATGTTAAAATGATAAATGTTGTTTACCATTGCATCTAATAAGTATAAGGTAACTCAAAAGGCAGGGGCTGAAAGAACAGGGGTTTAGGTTAATATGCAGCTGCAGTTTATTCAATAGAAACTAACTGGACTGATAGAAAATTGTTGAGCTAGTTACAGCTGGTATAAAATCTATGGTCCTGAGCCTCTCTGTAAATAAATTTTAAGCACAGGGCTCTGTGGTTTCAAGAACTAAGAACACCAATCCAAGAGACAAACAAAAGGAAATTATTGAAATTCTAGGTGAGAGACAGACCACACAATCTTGTAGGAAATAAGGCTCGCTTTTGGGGTAATTGCAAAGTAGATGATGAAAGGAAGTTGTCTTAACATTGGAGTGGGTGTGGGGTAACTGGTAAAAAAGAATGGTACAGATGGTTTCAGAGCTGGTATTAGCAACAGACTATGGTGAAAACCAGGCATTTAGTATTGTTTAGCAACAGACTATGGTGAAAGCCAGGCATTTAGTATTGTTTGGTATTAGCAACAGACTGTGGTGAAAGCCAGGCATTTAGTATTGTTCATTTCCATATTACTTGCAAATTCTGGGTCAAATATAATGATGAATAAGAGTAAAGATGTTACAGTGGAGGGAACAGACAAGTACAAGATTTACAGTGAAGAAATGTAACTGCAGAGGTGGGCACATATGGGTACCAGATTTACAGTAAGAAAATGTAACTGCAGAGTAGGGCACAGATGGTTTCCAGATTTACAGTAAAGAAATGGAACACACAGGTACCAGATTTACAGTAAGGAAATGTAACTGCAGCGGAGGGCACAGACTGGTACCAGATTTACAGTAAGGAAATATAACTGCAGCACTTTTGCTTACCTGTATCATAGCTTTTGAAGTCACTAAGAACATGTCAATAAATTTAGGGGATTGATTGCTTTATAATGAACTTGTCTGGCATGATGGCTCAACACCATTCTTACCCTTCCTCAAGT
>NC_056737.1:1012275665-1012398165 GCF_019279795.1 Protopterus annectens
ATTCAGTTCCAAAATATCATGTCTAGTGTAGCCATTATATGATAAGAATTCCTCCTATTGTATATGACAGCTTTTTTAAATGTCTGTTTCCTGCTTTGGTGTTACATGCACCCATTAAAGTTTGGCAGTTTGATTTTTAAACAGTTTTTTTTTTCATCATCTATGTTTGAACCTATTTCACATTATAGAAAATCTTTTTTTAATGAAAACCTTCAAACAAAAAATGAAACACACCCCTAGAACACACCATAACCTGTTAACTTAAAACAAACACACAAGACTATGAAAGTATTCAAATAAGGAAGTTTAAAATCTCCTGATAGAAACAATTGTCCCAAATCAACAGCTGTCCATAGAGGCAAAACCTAACCTAAAATTGAGGTTATCCATACTAAGACACATATTACTTCCAGTGCTTCTATGTACACTTATTGCTGCCTATTCTTGTCTTATTTCCATCCCTGATATGAAAAACAACTTGTATATTTTCCAAAAACATTTTTTTAGCGTTAAGAAAATGTGAAGTGGCTATCTTTAAATAAAACTGAATTGTCCACTTTTCTAGTAAATGCATCAAAGTTTTTGATTACCAGAAAAAGGTGCTATATCTTATTCACTTCCAATAATTTCAGACTTTTTTTATTAAAGTGCTTGCCCTTGTGCCATTTACATTTAAATTTCTATCAGTAAACAATGTCCAGTCCTCTAAATTTATTGCCTTCACCTTTAGTCAGCTTGTTCCTATGGAAACATAAGATCGAAATGTAGAGCTACTTTCAGCTCCAGATTTCTCAACTGGCACTGAACATTTATTTGCTTAAAGGAAACAATTTTTTACATTGTGGTCTCTTGTTTTTTAAAACACACTGACATCCACAGAAAACTTGTCGTAAGATTAAGTCAAGGGCAATTTTCAAACAAACTGATATGGTATGTGAGATATGTAGTTACACAATGTCACTGGCAGCAAAGATCTCACATAAAAGTACTCCTAATGTCAATAAGGTTGTCAGTAGTATACACACTGCATCCATCTCTCACAATTCAAAGCAGACATATCGATCCACATATGCTGAGGAACTTAAATGTAACCTTCCTAAACCCCAAAGACATCCTAGATTAAGTACACATAACAAATACCCTCAGCAACCTTCTGATGCACTCTTTCAAAACAACACCCACATCAATACATAGAGCTACATCTCACAGAGCCACTACCTCTAAGCCCCTAAGGCAAGCCACCACACACTCCAACATTGTAGTCATTGGATACTCCATCATGAGACAAATTGATGTCCCTCTCACCGGGCTGAGTAAGGATAAAGTCTTGGTCAGTTGCTTGTCAGGAGCTGGGATCCGCCACATTATGCATGCACTCAGGTCATTGGACCACAATTACCAATATGACTCAGTTTTATTCCATATGGGAGTAAATGATCTGAGATGTACCTCCCTGGACTATATGAAGAGAGACATCATAGACCTTTTGGAATATGTGTCTCAGGCTGGTATGAGCCTAGCATTGAGCACCATTTTACCTTCTCCAAGGATGATGTCACAATATGAACAAAAGATAATTGAAATTGACTTTAATAATTGGATTAGTTTCTGGTGTCAGTCTAAGGGGGTGCAATATTTGTCAGCATGGAAGGAGATGGTCAACAGACCATATTGCTTTGCCAGGGATGGTCTGCACCTTTCCCCTCTAGGCTTTCAAATATTAGTTAAAATATTGTCTTCCCCATAGTGCCTTTTTTAGGCAATGCCAAACTGAAAGTACTTCTGACACAGCAAATCAAAAGCAAGACAATCTAAAGGTATTACTGCTCAATGATAGGAATCTAAACAAAAAACTCCACTCCCTAGAAGCTTTCTTTACCCTAGATAATGCTGACATCTGTGTGGTCACTGAGACATGGCTTAAAACCACAGAGAGCACACCAACAGTGCAAGCTTATAATGCCGTCCACACATTTAGGCCAGCTACTTCACAGGCAGGGACTAAAGGTGAAGGTGTCTCTATTTACATAAAAAATAAATACATTTCAAGGCTGGTCAAACAGGACAATACACTTGAGCTGCTCCATGTTCAAATCCTCATAGGCAAAATCTAATACCACTTCCTTGGAAGCTATAGGTCCCCCTCTATGACCCAAGAACCTACACCATGTATTTAAACTTATTAGAAACACTAACCATCCAACTCAATGTCATATTCATGAGTGATGTTAATTACCCCACTATTAACTGGGAATCTTATATGACACCAAATGTACATGTACAGAGATTCCTGGATTTTGTAAACACAAACTCCCTGGACCAGATAGTCAATACACCAGCTAGGGGTGCAACCATACTGGATCTGGACCTCACTAACATTGTAGAGTGCTGCACAGCCCCTACTGTCAGACCACAACATGGTCTCCTTTGAAGTAAAAATAAAATGTGGACTCCCAGCTAAACCTGGGATATTCAGAAACTATTCTAAGGCTAACCTTCTGCTAATAAGTGAGAACCTGGAAAAAATTCAAGCCCCCATAAACCCTGAGAACACTACTGCCTATGCAGAACTGTTCACAGAAACCCTGTATAAGCATGTTAATAGCTGCACAGAGGGAGCTGTACCCACCAGAAAGAAGTACAGAACTAACTCAAAAAACAAGCCACCCTGGTGGAATCAAAAAATGAATAGGCTGTATAACAGGAGGATGAAAATCATGGCAAAAAATTAGGAGGTGCAGCATCCAGAAGGATAAAAGCACTCTTATCAAACTAAACAAATAACTCAGAGGACAAATAAAGTCTACCAAAGCCAAATTTGAGGTAAGTTTGGCCTTCCAGCCTGAGGACAACCACAAAGCTTTCTTTAGCTATGTCTGCAACCTCAAAGACAATACATAACTGTGTGCAGAGCTCATTGTAAATGGAGCCACCTATATTGAGCCGGAAGAAATAGCTAACCTCCTGGCTGATAAATTCAGATCCAACTTTACCCCCTCTCCCCTTAACCTTCCTTCAGGAAATATTATCAGATATAACTCCCCCTACTATCACTAGGGAACAGGTCCTTAATGCTCTCTCTAAGACCAAGAACACTGCATCAATGGGCCCAGACAACATCCCAAGATGCCGTTTAAATAGCATGAAACATGACCTGCCAGGGCCTCTGGAATTCCTATTTAATTGTAGCCTCCAAATAGGCTTCATGCCTCATGAGTGGAGAAAGGCAACAGTCATCCCTCTGCACAAAGGTGGGCCATCTACAGTCCCTTTAAACTACAGACCCATAAGTCTCACTAGTCTTATACGTAAAGCCATAGAAAGAATTATCATGGAGATGGTCACTAGAGATATAGTAATCCTACAGACACTGGACTGAACCCAGTTTGATTTCATCAAGGGTAGATCAAGCCTACTCAGCCTGGTGGACTTCTTTGAGAAGGTCACCAAAGCAATGGATGAGAGCAAAGTCATTCACACGGCCTACCTTGACCTGACCAAGGCATTTGACTCAATACCCCACTCCGGGATTGTTGACAAACTCCGGAGATTAGGTACAACCCATATGTCACCCGGAGGATAGCCAAATGGCTCACAGTCAGGACCCAGGAAGTTAGAATTGGGGAGCCCACCTCTACAAAGAGGCCAGTCACAAGTGGAGTCCCTCACGGATCAGTCCTTGGACTGCTCCTGTTTGGCATTTAGTTCTTTGAAATCAAGGTCAATGTTAGTGGTCTCTGGCTGACTAAATTTGGAGATGATTGCAAATTAGGAGCTGTCATTGAATCTCACAGTGATACAAATCTAATGTTCTCCAGGAAGAGCTGACATAGACAAACATCTTGTGTCAGAGTCATGGACTAAAACTAAATGCCAAGAAATGCATAATAGTATCCTTTTGGAAGTCATCCATCCCTGGTAACTACCATACTGACAACACACCACTTAGAGCTGACCAAGTATTCAGGGACTTAGGGACACACATAGAAAGTAATCTATCCTTTGACCATCACATGTCAACAGTGGTGATGGAATCATGCTATATTGCACAACTTATAAAAAAAGGTATGGCATCTAAGTCAAACCAAGGAAATCATTGTTCCACTGTATTCGGCATTCATCAGACCTGTCACTGAGTACAATGCCCTCTTTGGTATGTACCTAACCAGGCATATCCAACAACTAGAATGTCCACAGAGGTTCCTCACTAAAAGAATACAGGGTGTAAGTAAAATGTCTTATGCAGACTCCCTCAAGGCCTATCCCTGTATTCTGTATCCTACAGACTTTTGAGGGGAGATCTATATGTGGCATACACAGCATTGACAGACTCCACTCTAATGGATCTCCTGCATATCCACAAAACTAACAGCACCAGAATTACCCATTCTAAAGACTTAAACCTTGCCTGTGATATAACTAGGTCCTGCTGGAGACATAAGTATGTATCCCAGAGACTATCCCATCTATGGAACAGGCTCCCCATCGATGTGAAGCAGAGTTCCTCCCTAACCCTATTCAAGTGCAACTTGGACAATTGGATGGGAAACCGGAAATTTATCCCTGGTTTGGCAGTTATGTCTCTAATGGACAGAGGTAACCTGTAAATGGTTCATTTCCCAGGCTTATGCTTACAGTTAACAAGGGTATCAGAAGTTGTCAGTGATTTGGGATGCATGGCTAGGCTTAAAAAGGCCCTTGTGATTGTTAGCCTACTAAACACCAATGAACCTATGAACCTATTTATCCAGTCACATACGCAAAACTAAAATAAAACATTTCAGTTCTACATATATTATAATTAACTACACTTTCAGCCCGAGATTAAAACCTTTGACTTAAATGCACTTTTTTCCAGCCTTTCTCCTCATTTTACATCATATTGCCAACATTTCTTATAACTAAAAAAGAGAAAAGAAAAAGGAATTTGTTTACTTCTTTATCTTTATCATTATGAAATACAACAATCACTGTAAATCTTTACAATAAAATGCAATTTATATCACAAAATGTTTTATACAAATACTGTTAAGAACAAAACTTGTTTTACTTGCAGTTAGTGCTTCCCTCCTTCTCTCTACTTGTTTCCATTTAGTGTCCTTCGGAATATTAATGATATGAAGTGGGGCATATGCCTTTCATTCCCCCAACAAGTTTAACAAAGCCAACAAATATCAAGGCCATATTCTTTAGCAGTGCACAGTCAAAATGATAGAGCCCTATTTGGAATTCATTATGTGGCTCTACACGATATGCAGAGAAGTTAAATAAAGGGAAATAGAATATGCTAATTAACCAATAAAACATAGCAAAGCTATTCAGGAAGCTATAAAGCAATCATGTGCACTCTGTGTAGGCCTTTGATTTCTGCACCAAAAACATTTTGAAATGCAGGCATGATTACACTTAGAAAAAAAGCATGTTAGGGGTCACTGCTGCTATTATTATGTTGTATGTGCATCAGGCTTTAAATCAGGGGGCTGCGGCTGCCAGACCTCGGGGGGGGGATGAAAAGAAGGGCATTTTGATCCCATTTGACTTTACATGGACTGCATGACACAGAAATTGTGGAAAGATACAGGCTGGACAGAGAAACACTGGAGGAAATATGAAACCCCTGGTGCTACTGGTACATTCCAGAGACCCACAAGAGATATATTAGAGATGTCACAGACATCAGCCTTGGAATATTACTTCAGTTATTAAATGCAATGCTACTACATTTAATGGAGCATATCTGTTACCCACAACCCCCAAAGAATAGAACAAGAACCATGGAAGAATTTTATGCAGTAGCATACTTCCCTGAAGTCTTGGGGGTCATCGATTGTACACGCATAGAAATAAAAGCGCCATCAACAAAAAAGGTTTCCACTCTATAAACTGTCATGTTGTCTCTAATACCCAAGGGTTAATCTACAATGTCTGTGCAGATAACCCAGGCAGTTTCCATGACATATACATATGGCATACTTCTGAGATATGCACCAAGATTTCTAGGGGTAACTTTCCTCAAGTTCATGTAATGGTTAATGCAGGGTATGCACTGGAGCCCTGGTTCATGACACCGAGTTCCTATCATGAAATAGAATATTAAGAATGCCGAATACCAGAAGGCTGAACATGGTAGTTCAAAAGCTGAGCATGTCAAAGCCACAGAAACCCAAATTCTTTCCCAGGGAAAGAATTTGGTTGGCCGTTTCTGTGGCTTCGGCATTTTCAGACTGGGTCAAGGTAAGTGTACGAATGGGTAGTGACGGACTTAAGGTTAAGGCGTGGGTCAGGTAAGTATGCGATAGTGACAGACTTTAGGGTTAGGGTGTGGGTTAGGTAAGTGAGCGATAGTGACGGACTTTAGGGTTAGGGTGCAGGTCAGGTAAGTATGCGATAGTGACGGACTTTAGGGTTAGGGCTGGGTTATGGTTAGTGCATAGATAGTGGTGTATGTTAGGTTTAGTGTAGGTTTTGAAGGTGTTTGGTGTGATTGTGTTATGTGTGCATTTTTCAGAACAGTGAATTTTTTTCTCTGGGAAAAACTTTGCTGTTTTGAAGTTTTGATGTTATCTGAATTCGATCTTCCAAGTTCAAACTTATGGTGTTCGACATTTTGGAAGTTTGATTTCATGATATAGACCCCATGACACCTATGAAAAACCCACACGACTCCACTGAAGAATGATACAACAAAGCCAATGCTCAAACCAGGAATATTATAGAATGTGTGTCTGGATTGCTGAAATCAAGATACCATTGTCTAGACACTTAAGAAGGTACCCTGTAGTACGACCTGGGCACCTCTGCCAAAATGCTGTCTGTGCCATGTTATACAATATAATACTCAGGAAGCTGCTACAACAGTCCAGCAAAGGGATGGATCACAGTTTCAGGGATCACAGGTAGGGCCAGTAGTAGGTACAGATGAGGTATCTGAGGGAGAACCACCAGCTGCAGGTGGTGCTGGCAGATGGAGGTGTGCACAGAATGCCCTGTCTCTGACTAAGAGGCAAAATATAGCATAAACACTCACTACCTAGTTCAAAGTCAAAGATCCCACCCACATACAAATAGAAAAAGTGATGCCTTTCAAACTACACAACCTTTACTTTAACCATGTAATGGTTGTGTTCTGATAGCATGAGGCAGGGACAACCCCCAAGGACAAGATTTGTACCTGCACAAATAACAAGGTAATTATGGAACATGTAAAGAAGAAAAATAAGTTATAGAACAGATTACTGTCATGTGGAAATATGTACATGCACCTAAGCAGAACATTTGTCTGAGGTATGTATTTATGTCAGCAATATCTCCAAGTTATGAGTTGTGCAGGATACAGTTATGTATTAGAACCAATACTGTGCTTCAAGCATTTCAATTGGCCATCATCTATAAGACATAGAACACATCAATTATACCCTCATTTGCACACCTATACCAAGAAGCAAGACTTAAGCACCCAGTGCTTCCAGTGTTGTAATGGCAATACTAACGGAAATGCAATTACGTTCTAGAATTATAGAAGCACACATACATAAATTAGTATGAACAAGAAATCAACAATGTTAATTCTACAATGCACATTCATTAATGCAAGTTTGTGAATAGGTAAACATTGGCTCTATATTAGAAAATCCGTGTGAGCGAATCTGAAAAGAGCGATACATATTGTGCGAATGACGGAAATGGTGAACGGTCAAAGCCACGGAAGTTGAAATATTGATTTGTCATGGTTGGCCCATTTGCGGTATAGCTCCGTAAGATAAGTGTGCGATAGTTACGGACCTTAGGATTAGGGTGCGGGTTAAGGTAAGTGCATAGATAGTAATGTATGTAAGGTTTAGTGTAGGGTTAGAAGTAGGGTTTGGTTAGTGTATGTATGTGGTTTACTTATTATGGTTGTGTGCGTAGTATGTAGCGCATGGTGGGGTTGGCTGACTATGACGATTCGAGATTTTAAATTTCATGGTTTAGGGGTTTCGGCGTATCTGTGGTTTGGGCTATATGTGTCGCTGTTGTAGTATTCGCTCAAAAGGGTTTTCGGGTTTATAATATAGACTAGTAAACATTAGCTATGAGTTGTGTACATCAAATATATATGCAACTCTAAGTCACAAAGACATGTGTAAAGGGCAGGGCGCAGTCATCCTTTACACAGGGTTGGGGGGGTAGGAGATCAAGGCTGACACCAAAGAAGCGAGCATATGCAGGTAAGAAACACATGTACCTGTCACAGTATACAGTGTTCAGGGCCAGTAACAACAGATGTATAGCAGTCAACAGTACTGTTTAGATAGCTTACATGTGTATGAAGTGTTATGGGCAAGTGAATTTTGTGTGTGTGTGTGTGTGTGTGTGTGTGTGTGTGTGTGTGTGTGTGTGTGTATGTGTGTGTGTGTGTTTGCACGTGTGTGTGCGTGTGTGCATATGTGTGCGTGCGGACATGTGTCAGGGTGCTACTCAAATGTCAGTAATGTCTGTTGGACAAGCATCTAAGCCCACAATCCCATGGTCTACCACATCTGGGTGTGGACACCACAATGGCTGATGGAGCACTAGAAGCAGTGCCACCATGGGAGTGAAATTCTGACAGCCTTGTCTGATAACACCAGACGATGTACCTGGCATGCCATAATGCACATTTAGTAGTGACACTGTCACTTTCAAGGCCTAGGTAGAATGTACCTGTGCCTCCACTATAGCCCTACTCATATATCTGGCAGTACCTAATGACTCACCAGCATCAGGAGGAGAGTGGACAGCAGTCCTCCTCTGAGAACTCCTACCAACCCTCCTGTGTGATAGCATGCCCTCATGATGGCTACTGAGAGAATCAACCAGCTCTTCAACTGGAGTAACCACACTATATCAGAGGTCTCTGAGTCGTAGGTATGTGTAGGCAGACTGACTGTGTCTGTAATATGGACAGGGGATGTGGGAGACACAAGCTCAGTGTTAGACAGACTCTGCACCCTAAGACTGTGCCACCATCATCATCATCTGAGGCTACTGATATCCTGACATCAGTTTGTAGGGGTTTCACATTGCCACTGTCAGGATGACCTATGATAACAAGCAATAAACAAACAAACAGAAAAAGAGAGAATAAAATTAATGACATATATTCTTTATACAAAAGATATATGTTAAACTTTAATAGATGCTAAACCAATGCAAGCTTTACTTTCATATAGATCTGAGTCTACCTTATATACAGTAATAATGATAACCAGATGTGTCCATACCATGCACAGGTAGCCTGGAAGCCTGCAATCTCGAAGTGCTTGTATGTGAGAAATGGAAAAGAAAGAATTCTGCTAAGTATCAAACTGCAAACGAAACAAGAAAATGGCAATCCCATTTAAAAGTGCAAATTAAAAATGTTCTTGTGCAAAAATGTAGTGAACAGGTGGATGCCCCTGCACACCTTCCGCTATTTCGCTATGACTGTAGTACGACTCAGTAATAGCTGTCTCTATCTCTTATATATAGAGATAGGGGTGGGAGGTTGGCATAATGGTTAAGATGTTTACCTTACAGACACAATGTACAGGGTTTGATTCTCGCATGGGGTAACTGGCTAGGCATAAAATGTCCCACAAGGGCAGTTAGTCTCGAACTAACCTATAATTAATATGATTTAACAGGGGACCAGGGAAGTAAATAGTGTGGGAAGAAATAGCTAGGGAATTGTTATGGCTAGGCTTGTATAGGCCCTAGGGCCAGTAGCCTAGTACCAACCTATGAACCTAGATACATATATATGTATATATATATATATATATATATATATATATATATATATATATATATATATATATATATATATAATATATGCATGTTGTTTTCCTTTCAGCTTTTCCTAGTTAGGGGTCACCACAGCAGAACTCCAGTCCGCTAATGATTGGCAGTCAATTTTTATGGTGCCGAGGTGCCAGCCCGACGCCCAGTCTTCAATGAAGGCACGCCCATTCACACATGTCTTTCGAATGCCACTCGACTGCGGGGAGGACATGCAGACTCCACACAGAAGGCGCTCCAGCTGAGAATTGAATGGGAGAACCTCTTGCTGTGAGGCGACAATGCTACCGCTGCACCACCGCAGCTTTCTATATATGATATGATATATGCATATAAAGATATAATAATGACACTTACATTTTGCATACCTTGAAGGTCTGCTTGTGATGCTCTGAGTCTGTCATCCACATCCATACCAGTGTCAATGATTCTGTGGCAACTCTCAAGCTATCTGGATCTCTGACAGTGGACAGAGATTCCTCTGTTTCCATTAGTGGGGGTTTGGTAGGAGGACCATCCCCTGTAGCCACCTGTTCCTGGGCAACTGCACCTGCCCAATAGTGGTCAGAAGTTACACATCACTTGCCTGGTATCATATCTAGGTGTAAGTTCTTCCATGACCTCTGCAACATTAATGTCATTGACCACCTGCTGCCATATCCTGTCCTGGACAAACTGGTCAGTTCAACCTCTCCCTAACAGAACATCTCCATGATGATGTAAGGCCTGGATAATGACCTCATTTTCTGCATCAGTGTATGGTGGCTTAAAGGGTACAGATTTCTTCTTCAGTGTCATATCCCTGTATGAGAAGAAACAGAAAACAGACATTCATAATTACATATATAATACACAGACAGGATGGCTGTGTGCTCAGTTATATGTAACTACATACATCCAACATGCGCATAAAAATTTAAAAGTTAATGCTCCCTTTGATTACACACAAGTTAAGACAGCCCACCCCAAAAAATATTTTTTTTCTAAATCAACTAACAATGATCTATAACAGTTCTGTAATACAAATAACATGGGTTTAAAAGTGTAATACATTGCAACATTAACAATAATAATTAAAAATATATCAATAGAAATATAAGACAACTGTTATTAACTATTATAACTGCCATCTCCACTGCTGTGGAGGGCAGACAGACAGAAATCCACAAGCAGAACACATTTTTTCTTTTTGTGCTAGCAAAGGTAAAGGTAGTAGACCTTCCTAAAATGTTAGAATACACTCATCTGCAATAACTGTGCAAACATCAAATTAAATACAAACTAAAAAATAGATCATGAAGCATTCTTAGCATATTTTCTGTAATATTGACTTGGCAATGCCAAAAATAGTAAAGAAAAAAACAAGCTTTACATCAGTCAGTACAGTTCACCTTTTAATTTTAAACTAAAAGAATTATGTAACATACCTTGACAATACAACAGTGTAAAAATAGATGATTCTCTAAAAGTTGCATTTTTGGCAGTATCAAGCTCTCTGGATCAGAGCAGTCTTTCCAGTATGATGCAAGGGCATTAATTATATGATTACCTTTATAAAGTGCAGGGTCAGCCCTGTGAGTACTGTGAGTATGTGAATGAGGAGTTAATTCATTAGCATTCCTGAATATCACAATCTGCACTAAGTATAGGGAATGTAAGCATGGTATAAGGACCTACACACTTACAGGTGCATACCCTATCAATGCATGGATGGGCATTGAGAAGTGTTCCCCATTAATAGCTTGCATGTGTCTATGATTAATAAAACCACCGACTGATGATCCAACACTGTAGTTTATTAAAAAGCACATCCTGACGTCCCAGCTATAACAAGCCTTCAAGGAGTATAACATTTGTACAACACAACCTGCCTAAATACACCCTTATATTAAACAATTACATTTAAACAATATAATAAAACAATCAATTAATCAAATTAGATAAAATAACTCCAATTAATGTAATTGTTTAACCCATTAGGAGATAAAGTGTCAAATTTTAAAATATATGTTGACTCCTTTACCAGAAATTGAGTTTTCAAGTCATATTCATCATTATATGTATTAATTTTTTCTAAAATAGTACCCTTAAGATCCCCACTATTGCATTATGATATTTATTAAAATGTGCAGCTAAAGCACTTTCCTTTTCCTTTTTGTTTCTATTTATATCCCTAATATGCTCCAATAAACATATTTTAAAGGGTCTCTTGGTTTCACCTATATAACATTTTTTATAAGAACATTTCAGGGCATAAATAATGCCCCCTGTGTTACAACAGAAACTTTCCTTAACTTCAAAAATACATCCATTATTTTTTTTAAAACTCTTACTAATAAAATTGCATGCTTTGCATTTTCCACATGGCTTAGTACCAAATTCACTTACATTCCTTTCTATATTAACCGCAGGAATTATTACTTTTGATTTAACTAGAAAATCCTTGAGGTTCCTACCCCTCCTATAGGACTATGGACTAGGTCTGTGATTACTCTGACTGCATGAACAATCAGCTTTCACAGTCTCCTCTCTTTGATGGACACCTACTAAGGGTTGTGTCATGGATTGGAGACTTACCAAAAGTTATGAAAGTGCAGTGAGTGATTCAGGAGAGCAACATTCTTAACTTTCAAATGCTAAAAACCAACAAGTTCACCAGCAGGACTAGTAGACACAAAATTTATTTCCAGGTTAAGCGCTTTCATCAAAGTAAAATTGACTTCATCAGAACAATATACAAACCCTCATGTGGATTTAAATATGTTACAGTAACACAGGATAGGTTAAAATCGCACCAATCAAACAAAAATCCCTTGAATAAATTAATACCCTAAAAGGCATACACTATAAAAACTATATATATGTATTATATGTATTAATTGTGTTTGCTGTGTGAAATCTGAAAGCATGTCTGCTGTTCCCTCTGCCCTTTCCTATTCATATGATATTACTTAAAGTCCTGATATTATGATGCATACATGACACAGCAAACTGAATGGTAACTTGGTATTTGTAAATGTATTGTTAAAGTTGAATGGCTATTGGTTAAATGTTGTGCTGTGACTTTAAGATTTTATATTACGGATGTAAAATAAATATGGGGGATGCAACATTGCAGGATACTGATTTTGCTGGAGAGGTTTGTGAAAATTTAAAGTTTAAAAGATAAAACAAAATTGTAGTAATTAGCAGCTATGTGTTGGATTTATATCGGACTATTAAAATCTAAAGATATTTTTGTTGTAAGTAGTTACATTGTTGTCGCTACAGAGTGTATCTCTAGTTTACTATTTCCATCAATGTAGTGTGTCTCAGAGTTGGTATCTTTAATTTGTGGGGGGTGTTGGTTGTGTAGGGGGGCTGTGCCCCCCTGCACACCATGCTAATTAAATATACTAACTTTGAGATTGCACTACAGTGAGGAAAACAGTAGCTATACTGTTCTGTGCTATACAGCAATCTCCATTTGAATGGTTTGAACTTTCACAATTTTGATGTTATGGTCTTGGCCATAAGAAATCTGAACTTATGAAAGTTCGAAATTCAGAAGTAAACCCATACTACTTTACATGGTTTACTCTTCAGAAAGTTGACTTTCATATGGCCGAGACCATATGATCAACTTTCGAAAAGCCAACCATGTAAAATAAACACATAATATACACCAAACACTTACCTTTCAACTCCGCCCCCCACACCCCCTGTAACCTAAATATACCAACTCCGAGATCACACTACAGTGCAAAAGAGGAAATATTCCCATTTCGCACTGTACAGAGATAGCAGTTCTCCATGGTCGGCTTTTCAAAAGTCGATCATACGGTCTCAGCCATATGAAAGCTGACTTTCTGAAAAGTTGACCATGTGAAGGGGACCCATATAAATATATATATATATATATATATATATATATATATATATATATATATATATATATATATATATATACATTTTACAAAATAAACTAGAATAATCAACAGCTGCATAATGCATTTAGCTGGTTGATCTAGCTGTAAAGACTCATACATAATTCTTTGTTCTTGAAATGTAGTTTACTGCATGAGTCTAAACTGAGAAGAAGTGGGTAATAAGCCTAATGAAGCAAAAAGTAACTATGCTAGAGTAATAAATAGGGTGTTTACTCAGATGAAATGAAAACTCAGTAAAGAAGCATTCTGAATGATTATTCTACTTGGAATAAAGTGAAGGACGGTGCCAGAGAACCCTCAATGAAAACCTAGTATAATGCAAAATATCAAACTCTAGCTGTAAGGAGACTTATGAACTTAAGCTATTGGGGGCTCTCTTGGAAAGACTTTATATCTCCCTGCTTTGGTATTTTAGTATGAAGCTTTCTGGTAACAACAAAAATATTCTCAACTACAAAATACAACTAATAGTATAATTCAGACCTCAGAACTTCCTGTGCATCTCACCTCTAAAACTGACCCCAGCTTTAGCCACTAGAAAACTTGGCATTGTAGACATGGCTGTTACTAATGGAAAAGTAGTGAAATTCATACATTTATTTCTTCTTATCTAATCTCAACTCAGTAAATAAAGATTCTGGATCATTACTACAAGCTGCCTGTTGAAAACACTTCAAAACAAGATTCAAAATAGAAACAAGATTCAAAATAGAAGCTAGGTATAATGCACAATGTTAGACTACTTAATTGCATACCTCTAAACATAATGATGTAGTGCCCATCCCTATAATGCCATATCTGTTACAAAACACACAAGTGATTACTATTCTATCCTCAGGAATTACACTTTTGCTCAGAGTTTAATTTATATAGGAGCTATATTGAATTATTGACATACACTACTTCAATCATTCAATACAGTGAAACATTCACCATCAAAAATTGGCCATAAAATGAAAACTTTAAATGAAACAAATAACTCCAAAAAGAGTTTTTGCATGTTAGAAAGCACTCTCCACCTACTGTAACTTTAAATATAACACCGTTCTACAGTGTAAATGAATAGAACATACCCACTTCACTTCCTTTCTTAATTACACATGAGCGGGACTTATTGGCAAATTCATCGATTGATAACCAAAAAATGAGGAACAGTGCAAACTGAACCGCAAATACATATTTATGACATGTGGAATACCATTGGATGGTTTCAATTTGTGTTAGCATATATAAATGTCAAGTTAATATTTTAATGTTGTCTGATGAAGTCTTTTATAGAAGACAAAAAACGCGATGATTCATTAAGCATTTAACGTTACATTCAATAAAACTAGTTGCTTTTATCCTGCTGGCTGTCCGGTGCCTTGTTCATCCTCACACAGTGCTGTTGCTGTTTAAGTGCATCGATTGACTTAACTGACTTCAAAGAAATTTATTAAAACCTACAAGCTGATGAAGTTCATCCCTATACATACACATGTGTGTATGCATCTTTCTCTCTCTCTCTCGATATATATATATATATATATATATATATATATATATATATATATATATATATATATATATATATATCTTTAGTAAAAACTATTGGGGCAGGGGCTATATTCCATTTTCAACCAAATGAACTTTGACCAAGTGATCTTTCAGTCAAGTGAGCTTTCAGTCAAGTGTAATGCCTGGAATCATTTTTGACTAAGTGTAATTCGACCAAATGTATAGAATCCATATATATATATATATATATATATATATACATATATATATATATATATATATATATATATATATATATATATATACATATATGTGTATGTGTGTGTGTGTGTGTGTGTGTGTGTGTGTGTGTGTGTGTGTGTGTGTTAGTAAACAGATACATGTAATGAAACACCTTAATTCATTGTTTTTTCTATAAAAGTATAAATGTTCTAATAAAATAGCCTCAAATCAGTACAAATGTTAAATAGTTTATGCAGTGAATGTGAAAAAAATAAAATAAAAGGAGCATACTTTCTAGAACTCATGCATTATTTTATATATAATGTATGAATTCCAGAAAATGGGATGGAAGGAATGACAGGCTAGCAACCCAGTGGTGTAAACCATGTCTCAAGATGACTGTCAGTATGAAGTGACACCCCGAACCCATGTGCAAAATGGGAAAAGGGGTTGAGGATGGATGGATGGATATGAATTCCAGAAAATATGCTCCTTTCTTAAGAAAAGCATATGCCCTCTTGCTGAATCATAGATTGAGGTGTGGACAATGTGCCACTAAGCTCAGTGAGTACCAACATTGCAATGGGATGGCCATGCACAGGTGGTGTGATTAGACCTTATGAGCATCTGTATAAACTGTCCTCACAAAGCCTTGAGCTCCCCCCCATTCCTGAACCTGGGTCTCCGTTAGTCCAAGAATGGCTACATCAGCTTTGGTAGACCAAGAAGATGAGGTGAGGCCCTGAAACCACCACCTACTTGGCAGTGGGGAAACAAATATTTCAAAAATTTTACTCTGTGCTCAAAAGCAGTTATAATATTTTTGTAGAAATTTAAGTCACAAGTAATAGCAGATCTAAACGCCGCAAATGAACCTTTTCTAAGTTGTTACATCCCCAGTGCCCTTATATTCATAAGGTCTTCAGGTATTAATCTTCCAATTATTGAATTTAGTTTTTGTGATGATTTTAATGGTGATTAATGGTAATCACTGGTGAATTGTTAGATGTTTTGAGTTTTGATCAAACTCACCGGTGATTATTCATTATTTATTATAAATAATAAACTCCCTCCTCTTCTGAGCCTAAAAGGCCTTCCCTTTTCTATCTCAGCTAGACAGAGTAGGTATTGGCAAAGGAGTTCTCCTTTCTCAACTTGAGTATGTGCTCCCAGTTTTTGCTTCTCTCTCTCTCCAAGACTTTCTTTAACAGCATCCAGTTTATTTATTACACATTCACCTTTTTCTGTGCATCACTGTATCACTCTAGAAAAATCCAAATGCCTACACATAAAACAAAGATCTAACCTATTTTTAGGATCCCAAATCTATGAACTACTCCAACTCTACACATTTACTTCCCTTGCAGCTGACTCCATGAAAAAAAACTCTTCATACAACCTGAGGCACTTATGACCCCTAGAACCAAACCCCACTCTGACATGCTCTGTCACACCAACTGTTATTACCCCTAGAACCAAATCCCACAGCACTGTACATGCTCTTTCCTACCAACTCTCTTTACCCCTAGAACCAAACCCCACAGCACTGCACATGTTTTTTTCCTGTCAATCAAGCTCGCCTATCGATACTAAGGAAATCACATATTCCCAATTCAGAATGCAACTCAAAAAAACATTTCTACATCCAAACAAAATACTCCTGATTCAACACAGGATGTATCACCTAACCTAATTAACACAGGACATATCACCTAACCTATTTAACACAGGACGTATCACCTAACCTATTTAACACAGGACATATCACCTATCCTATTTAGCACAGGACGTATCACCTAACCTATTTAACACAGGACGTATCACCTAACCTATTTAACACAGGACATATCACCTATCCTATTTAGCACAGGACATATCACCTAACCTATTTAACACAGGACGTATTATCTAACCTATTTAACATAGGACATATCACCTATCCTATTTAGCACAGGACGTATCACCTAACCTATTTAACACAGGACATATCACCTAACCTATTTAACACAGGACATATCACCTAACCAGTAAGCATTTGTAAGAAGTTATCCATGTTGCTGTAATTCTGCAAATTCAGTCCAGGAAGATTATCTCTCTATGCCTTCCTTTATGATTTGTTCTAAGCTATAATTAATTTGGTATTCTTTTATACCAATGCAATTTTCTCTTAACTGATCAGTTAAAATTTGGAAGATTGAAATCTGTTATTAATAGTTGTGATGGGCCCGCACTGGCCCAGTAATCAAGGGGCCTCAGTCCTCACCACTGGCAACAGCTACGGGATGTACACATTAGGAGGATGACAAGTACACACACGGTAAAATGCAATTTCCCTTAACAGCAAACAGAGATCACAGTCAGTCCAGGCTGGTTTCTCCCTCTTTCTCCAGATCCTCAATAAGACTTCCCACTGGCACAGCTATAAGGTTGAGATCTCAGCCGAGTGGCCAAGCTAAGACCTCTAGCATCCTCTCTGTCTAACCAGTGCTTCGTGTCCCTGCCCAAGTAGCTGACACACACGCACACACACACACACACACACACACACACACACACATACACACACACACACACACACACACACACACACACACACACACACACACACACACACACACTTTGAGATTTGATTTATATATAAGCACACACACACACACACACCCCTGGGGAAGGCTGGCACAGGTTTACTAGCTATGCCCCCTTTGGTCCAGACTATAAGGTAGTTCCAGCTGCCACCAGATAACTCTTACTTACCAGCTACTACAAGGCCCTTACAAATGGTGTCCAATCCTACTGTGTAATGTTACTATTAATCCAAATGGTAATTTTGACCAAGTGCCAGGCTATTTGGGGTGGCCTGTAAAGTGTCACCAAATACATATGCAAGTACTCTAAGAGCTTAACTATGTCACACAAATATCAGCCACAAAGATAAGTTTAAATATATTTAATAATAACAATAACGAAGGTAACTACACTCAGCAGAGTAAATGCCTCTGCGCTGATCCGAAACCAGTTGAAATAATGTCTAAAAACACTAAGCGACAGTAGGCAACCACCAAGCTTGCAATAATCCAGTCTCGTTTTTTCAAAATGTATATAAACCTTTATTTGGCGTGCACTAGGTAAGCGCTTTCACTATCAGCTTCTTCAGACCATAAAACATTTACATTGCACAAACAATTGCTTAAATAGCAGTCATGTGACGTTAAATCAATCATCTTATTAACTTTTTTAAAAATACATGAACCTATTGAATGCATTTTCTAAAATTACTGAAGCATTTAAAAGCTTTATAAGATAACAATGCGTCCATTTTATCTTGTTCGTTATAAAAATATATAACCAATCAAAACACTTCTTTTGGATAAAAGTTTAATCTACTACTACAGTAGTTATTATGTAGCAGGTCCATTAGTTGTATAACTCTATCACTTGTACTGCTTAGTGAGTAGCCGCAGTAAAAGTCTCAAAAGTCACATATAAAAAATAGAAAATAAAACAAGCAACTTCATGTTTACTCTTTAGATAACCCGTATATTTTGTAACACAAATGAGAACATTTATATATTTTTATTTTTTTTCTAAATATTTAAACAGCTATAGTAGTGATATGACATTACTGCATGGCTTTTATATATATATTTTGCATCACTTTTAGTATGATAATGTATTAATATAATGCACTGATGCCGTGTCGATGTGAAATCATACAGAGATGGTGTTGGACAATATAATTGATTTATATGATACTTCACAAGTAAACATCACTTCAGTATTATAATATACAGATTTTATATATATTTATTTAGTGATATACGGATTATCTAAAGAGTAAACATGAAGTTGCTTAGTTTTATTTTCTATTTTTTATATGTGACTTTTGAGACTTTTACTGCGGCTACTCACTAAGCAGTACAAGTGATAGAGTTATACAACTAATGGACCTGCTATATAATAAGTACTATAGTAGTAGGTTAAACTTTTATCCAAAGGAAGTGTTTTGATTGGTTATATATTTTTATAACGAACAAGATAGAATGGACGCATTGTTATCTTATAAAGCTTTTAAATGCTTCAGTAATTTTAAAAAATGCATTCAATAGGTTCATGTATTTTTTAAAAAGTTAATAAGATGACTGATTTAACGTCACATGACTGCTATTTAAGCAATTGTTTGTGCAATGTAAATGTTTTATGATCTGAAGAAGCTGATAGTGAAAGCACTTACCTAGTGCACGCCAAATAAAGGTTTATATACATTTTCAAAAATCAAGACTGGATTATTGCAAGCTTGGTGGTTGCCTACTGTCGCTTAGTGTTTTTGGACATTATTTCAACATATTTAATAATAAATAATAAAAGAACAAGGCAATACCCAGAAAACAAACAGTTACTTCAAAGTTCTAAATCACAGGAAATATTTTAAAACAACATTGCAGGGCAGTCTCAAATAAAGACAGAAAACATCTAAACTAATCTTTACTATATTCCTAAGTATATCTAAAAGAAATTACTGTACCCTAGTTACTATTAGCAAGGCAAGTGCAGATGTTGATGATGAGTGGATGTTCTTGCTAGGTCCAAGACAACATTCAAAATGCACAGTCTCTCTCTGAGAGAGTTCTTAAATCAGTATCACATTTTACTGCTGGGTTAGCTTGGATGACATCACTTTTTGTCACCTGACTTCAGTTCCCAGGCTAAAACAGAAGCTAATAGAATTTAACATCTCTGTATTTAAAATACATATCTCTCAGATGTTTGCAGATCTTGGAAGTCGTGAAACAATAAAACACTTTACATTTTAAAACCTAGTAATTACTTTTCTTCCAAATAATACAAAAACATCTAGCTCTTGACATTGTGTTTGCTTCTGCACTGAAACTGAGAGATAACATCTCTTGTTTATGGGCCAGCTATAAAGTAACTTAACCTCAACTATTCTTAAGTTTTGCAAGTTAATCTTCTATGTTCCAGCAGGGTATGCTGTGGTCACATTCTTGAAGCTCAGTAAATAACATACAGTTCTGTATAAATCATATCAGTATTTACAAATTACATATTATTATTTACAAAATTCCAAATAGCTGGGCAGGCAGTGTTACAATAGTATCTACTCATATTTAGAATATGTGAAAGCTCTGAAAGCATAGAAGCTTCTCTTTTGTTTCAACCAGGATGTCTTTAAATGCAAGTAATATTTAATGTAGCATCACCAAGACTAAAATATAAGTGTAACCAGTCAATTTTTAATGGGACTTTCCTTTATACAATATGTAACATTCTATACAGAATACCTAAAAGGAAAAATTAATATTAACAATATAAAAAAGTGACTGGTATAAGTTCATAGGCAATTAAAATGTATGCTGCCCATGAAACCATTGCAGATACTAGCCCGTCATCATGAGCATCATCATCATCGTCATCATCACCCCTCACTTTCTTATTTATACATGGGGTTGTGGTGCTACCTTTCCCACTTCTGTGCCAGTGTTATATCTTCTTCAGGCATTATACCTTGCTGTTTAAGGTATTCCTTTGTGTAGTCCATCCTTTTGTGGACTGGGCATCCTTGTTTTCTCTTAATTTCCTTTTTGTCTCTTCACCAAATCATCTTCTGCTTTCCTGTATGTGTGGCTGTACCCCTGTGATATGCTTTCCTTAACATTCTCTGAGATGGGGGCTACTTTGTCTTTTGCTCTGATATTCTAATTTCTTCATCAGTCCCATGGTGTGCATCCTAGGTACTTCATCTCCATCTCCTCAAACTTCCTCTTCTACTGTGCCTTAACTGGTAAGGTTTCTGTGCCACACAAAGGTGCTAGTCACACCCCTGTTTATACACTTTCCCTTTTAGCATCTCTAACAGTCTTCTCTCACACCCTTTAAGTATCTTTGACATTCTTCCATCACAGAAGACTCTTGCCCGATTTCCTATTCCCTCAGTGTGTTCTCCTATTAATTGAATTTCTTGGAGACAAACAGCAGGAACATTGAGGGTAAGGGAATCATTACCCTAATCCTCTGTGTTCACTACCACATTAAATGCCCTGGAATAATCTTGAAACTCAAATGTTTGAATATAAAAGAGTAAATGCACAAACCACTGCAGTACTACTAAGAACAAACAACACACTGAATACTTATCTCATCGTGAAAGAGCCCTACATCAGTAAATCCCAGGCAAATGTTAAAACAATAAAAAAAAAAAACAGAATAAACACACACTGTTAGGTAAAGGGTTTCAGTATCATAACGTGTAGGATTGTGGTTAAGGGTTGGGGTTAAGGGTAGGAGTAAAGGGTAGAAGTTAAGGGTTGGGGTTAAGGGTTCATAAGTTCATTGTTTCATAGGTGTGTACTAGGCTAATGGCCCCAGAACCTTTACAAGCCTAGCACATAGGATTACCATGGCATCATGACACCCGACCTTAGTTCCTAATGTCTCTGTCAAGTAGAGCCACTGGAGTGATCCCTGGGGTGAATTTTTTAATTCCCATCCACTCATCAAGATTTCTCTACAAGAGGGCCAGTGAAGTGCTCTGCTTGACATGTATGGGAAGTCTATTCCACAGCATGGGCAGTCCCTGGGTAATAAACCTGTCCCTCCAGCATGTTCTGTTGATTGTGGTAATGTGGTTGAGGTCTCTGGAGCATGTGGTGCGGAGACATTTGGATTTCTTTAGATGTAGCATTTCTAACAGAGCTGGGTCAGACATGGCTTTGTAAGTCAAGCAGAGAGTAAGTAGGTGATATGAGACAGAGAATAGTCAGAATTTTTTTGAGTCTGTCCATATAGGACAAGTGTTTAAGGCCTCTTTGTGAGGTACTTTTGTGGCCTCTCCAGTTGTTGCAGGTATTTAGTAAGCTATATGCCAAATGGGACATTGTACTCGATGATTGGCCTAATGAGGGAAGAGTAGAGGGAGACAATGACCTCTTTCTTTCTGTATGCAAAACCCTTAGAAATGAGATGTGCCACATAGAAGGAGTTTCTGGCCACAGTGGCAACATGGTGGCCAAAAGAGAGGTTGTTGTCAACCTGTGTTCACAGATCTCTTATAACGCCTTCTGTGTTCAGTGGACTACCATCAATGTGGTAATTCAAGGGAACTGGGTTTTTCCCAAGGGGGATGACGACACATTTTTTGGCATTGAGCTTAAGGCCATGATTCTGACACCAGTCATTGGTATCATTGAGGCCTTTCTGTAGGATGCCAACATCACTTGTGGAGTTAATAATAGCTCCCAACTTGCAATCATCTGCGAACTTTGTCAACCAGAGTCAATTCATACTGGCCTGTGCTTCAGGGAAGTAGATACCAGACAGGAGAGGACCCTGGACCAAATCCTGTGGGACTCCAGTTATGATTGGCCGGCAGTCTTACTTGGAGTCAGCTACTTTCACACTGTGGGTTCTATCTGTGAGCCAGTTTGCAGCCCACCTAGTGATATAAGGGTTGATGCCTAGCTTAGTGAGTTTTTCTATGATTCCTGAGTGGGGAATGGTATCAAAGGCCTTGGCCAGATCAAGGTAGGCTGTATGAACCACCTTGTCTTCATCCACAGCTCTGGTGACTGACTCAAAGAAATCAACCAAGTTGAGCAGGCATGATCTATCCTTTACAAAACCAAACTGTGTAGGATCCAGAGATTGAAGATTCCCTATATCCTTGTTTATTAGGTCCATGATGATGCATTCCATAGCTTTGCATATCAGACTCTTCAGCCTAATTGGACAATAATTCCTAGGGTCTGTAGTCGCTCCTCCTTTGTGGAGAGGGATGACTGTAGCAGTACACCATCCGGTAGGGGCAAAGCCTGGGGTGAGGCTGTGATTGAACAGGGCACACAGGTGAGGTGCTAGTTCACTTTGTAGTTCATGTAGAACATAGCCAGGGATATTGTCAGGTCACATAGAAGCTGTATTCTTGGCCTTGGACAGTGCTGTTTTAACCTGTGCAGCAGTAGTACTGGGTGTCTGGCAATCTACTGGTTGGTCCTTTGGGGGGGTGGAGGGGTAAAGTTAGCACTGAATCTGTTGGCCAGTATATTGGCAATATCTGTTGGCTTGGTATAGGAGGTACCATTGTACAGTAGCTCAGAGCAAATGTGGGTATTGCCGTGGAGATTCTTTACATAACTATAGAAGGCCTTGTGGTTGTCTTTACTATCTGCTGCAATTCTGTTTTCATAGCTAGCTTTGGAGGATTTGATGAGGGATCTCAATCTTTTGTTGAGGCTGATAAGGGAGTTTTTCCAGTCTTGGGACTTCACCTTATTTAACATCAGCTTCCTCCTGTTGTAGCGTTTGTTTATGGCAGGGGACCACCAAATTGGCTTCCTTTTTTTTTGAGGAGAGCATCTTAGTTCTATTGGGTATGGCGAGATCCATGCATTTGTGCACATGTTCGTACAGTGCATTGGTGTAATATTCGGCAGTCATGCAACTATTCTCCATTTGCATGGGTGCTGTGAAGTTAGTCACTTCTGTTTTTAGGAGCCCAAAGTTAGCTTTGGAGATGTTTTTCATGGTGGATACCTTTGTGGAGGGTGGGGTGTGGATTTCCAAGGTGATTAGTTTGTGGTCGGATCTAACCAGGGAGGAGTTGACTATTGGTGCAGTGCAATGGTCGCCCATGTTAGTAATGACCAGGTCAAGGATGTTGCTACCTCTAGTGGGTGTAAGAACGAGCTGGTCCTTAGTATTGGAATTAATGGATTACAGAAAGCATTGGGCAAGTGTATTGGTACATGAGTAGTTTTTCCAGTTAAAAGAGGGGTAGTTGAAGTCGCCCAGTATCAGAGTGTTATGTTGGACCCTAATATTCTCTAGGGTGCTTAGGAATGTGGAATGTGAGTCTTGGGACATAGCTGGGGACCTATAGCAGGTTATGACCTGAATCGCTGTCTTACCCAGTGTTAGCTGCACCTGAAATATCTCAGATCCATTATGTTGGGCTACCAGTCTGGAAGTGTGCGCATCCTTTATGAATATGAAACACCACTGCCTTTGGAGCTTCGGTCCAAGTTCTGGGGCTGAAAGGTGTGGAATGTGTTATAGCCTGGTAGTGCAGGGGTGCTTTCTGCTGCTTTGAACTAGGTGTCTGTTACAGCACAAATGTCGATGTTCTCCATTTTAAGGAGTGCTTCAAGCGAGTGCATTTTGAGATTTAGACTTCTAGCATTGAGCAGCATGACTCTCAGATTGCATTTGTTTGTAGTTGTTATGGTGGTAATTTGGTCTTTGGAACATCGACTAAAAAAGGCACTGTGGGGGGGGGGGCTTGGCTAGTATCCAGGAGCCCAGGGGTGACAGATGCAGGCCATCTCTGGCAAGTTGGTAGTTAATAGTTGGGGTTAAGGGTAGAAGTTAATGGTTGGAGTTAAGGGTTGGTAGTTAAGAGCTGAGGTTAAGGGTAGGAGTTGAGAGTTGCGTTTAAGGGTTGGGGGTTAAGGGTAGGGGTAGGGTTATGTTTTCTACATATGAGTAAGGGTGGTATGGAGGGAAATTTTAAGATTAGGTGCAATTGAGCAGCAGGGTTACAGAGTAGAAAGGAAGTTTTAAGGTTAAGCAGTGACTGGGAACTTTCGGTTTTGGAAGCCGGAGGGAGTCTTAGGGTTAGGGCTAGAAAACAAGGATTTATGTTAAAGATATGGACTTAGCAGGAGTTTTAGAGATAGAGTTAGGCCTATGGTAGGGTTAGGTAGGTTATTAGTGCTAGATGGTGGGATGTACAGGTAGTTCACTGAGATTTGGCTAGTAAGAGTTAGGACATTTGACATTCAGAGCAAGAGATAGCATGCAAGTATGTTGCAAGATAATAAAACCCAAGTAGTGCCATGGTAACAACACTTCTTCTTCTTCTTTCAGCTTTTCCCAGTCAGGGGTCGCCCCAGCGGATCACCTTGTCCGCACATTGAATGGCAGTGGAGTTTTACGGTGTCGAGTTGCCAGCCCGGCACCCAACCTTCCACAGAAGGCACACTCACACCTAGGGCCAATTTAGAGTGTCCAATCCACCTGCAGCATGTCTTTGGGATGTGGGAGGAAACCGGAGCACCCGGAGGAAACCCACGCGACCACAGGGAGGACATGCAGACTCCGCACAGAAGGCATCCCAGCCGGGGATCGAACCGGAGAACCTCTTGCTGTGAGGTGGCAATGCTAACCACTGCACCACCGTGGCCGCCCACCATGGTAACAACACTAATCCATGCAAAAAAGTTAAGCAATGTCTACTATTTCAGTCATTCATTCATTCATTCTTTCATTTTTTTTTTCTAAAATGGTGTTGATAATATATGTGCTAAAAACATTTACCTGGTGTGGTATGTAGATATTTTATTTATCACAATCCTTTCTATTTCTCTAAGCATCTATCATGCCACTTGTTTCATCAAATCATTAACCACCACTTTACCTGGCCATCAATTATGGCACTTCAGCTCCATTTACACTAATCTTAAAAGAAAAAAAACTTTTAACCTCACACAATGCACATTAAAAATACAGACACAGCCCAAAAACAGTATTTAATTTCACAAAATGCACATGCAAAATGCAAACACAGACCAAGAAGAAGCATTTAACCTTACACACTGCACATGCAAGATATAGACACGACCCTAGATAAAGCATTTAACTTTGCACACTACACATACAAAATGCAGACATGGCCCTAGATAAAGCATTTAACCTTGCACGCTGCACATGAAAAGTGCAGTCACAGCTCCCCAAAAAAGCATTTAACCTCATACACTATACATGCAAAATGCAGACACAGCCCAAGAAAAAGTATTTAACTTCACACATTGCACAAACAAAATGCAGACACAGTCCAAGAAAAAACATTTAACCTCGCACAATGCACATGCAAAATGCAGACACAGCCATAGCAGAAGTATTTAACCTCAAACAATGCACATGCAAAATACAGACAGAGCCAAAGAAAAAGTATTTAACCTCACACACTGTACAAGCAAAATGCAGACACAGCCCAAGAAAAAAACATTTAACTTTGCACAATGTTCTTCTTTCGGCTTTTCCCAGTTAGAGGTCGCCACAGCAGATCACTTGTCTGCTCATAATTGGCAGTGGAGTTTTACAGTGTCGAGTTGCCAGCCCGGCACCCAACCTTCCACAGAAGACACACACGCATGCACTCATGCCTAGGGCCAATTTAAAGTGTTCAATCCACCTACAGCATGTCTTTGGGATGTGGGACAAAACAGGAGCACCCGAAGGAAACCCACACAACCACAGGGAGGACAAGCAGACTCTTCACAGAAGGCACCCCAGCTGAGGATCGAACTGGAGAACCCCTTACTGCGAGGCAATAACGCTAACCGCTGCACCACTGTGGCTGCCCATTTAACTTCAGACAATGCATATGCAAAATACTGACAGACATAGCCCAAGAAAAAGTATTTAACCTCACACAATGCACAAGCAAAATGCAGACACAGCCATAGCAAAAGTATTTAACCTCACACACTGCACATGCAAAATACAGACATAGCCAAAGAAAAAGTATTTAACTTCACACACTGCACAAGCAAAATGTAGACATAGCTGTAGATAAAGCATTACATCTCACACACTGCACATGCAAAATGCAGACACAGCTGTAGATAAAGCATTAAACCTCACACACTGCACATGCAAAATGCAAGCATAGACATAGTAAAAGCTTTTAACCTCGCACAATGCACATGCAAAATGCAGACACAGCAATAAAAAAAGCATTTAACCAAACACACTGCACATGCAAAATACAGACACAGCTTAAAAACATTTAATTTCACTCACTGCACATACAAAAATTGCAGACACAGCTCAAGAAAAAGCATTTAGCTTCTCGTACTGCACATGCAAAATGCAGACACAGCCCAAGAAAAAGCATTTAACTTAGCACTCTGCACATCCAAAATGCAAACACAGCCCTACTTAAACCATTAAACTCACACACTGTACAAGCAAAATGCAGGCACAGCCCAAAAAATAAGCATTTAGCTTTGCATATTACACAAGCAAAATGCAGACACAGACCAAAAAAAAAAACGTAGCTTCAAACACTGCACAAGCAAAATGCAGACAAAACCCAGTCCACTCAAAAAAATCAACAACACTGCCAACCTACATCTACTACTGCTGATGAAATTTAACATCATTTAAAATACAGAGATAACATAAAAACAAACATAACCAGCAAATTGGATACAAAAGTAATAAACTAGCATAAAGCCTTTAGGTCAATTAAATAAACTGCCTAGTAAGATATACTAACCAAATACTCACTTTAACACCATACAACTGTCACTAAAGTACATCAATCTACTAAAGTTTCTAGATAGCAGAGTAGCTTAGACCTGCTCCCAACAGCTACGTATAAGATAAAGCAGAATAAAGCGAGCGTTGTAATTATATACAACCTCTTGTTTCCCTTCAAAAATGCTGAATCATTTTTCCTGTCCTCATTTTATCTCCCCCTCCTCACCTCCATACCCCTGCTAATATACAACCTCGCATTTCAGTTCAAATGCAGGAAGCTCCACACTTTTTGTCTATTATAAGCGTGAATATACTATTCACATTTTCAAATTTTCTACATTTTTTCTAAATTTCATATTGTGTTTACAACTTTCTGTTACTAAATATTTTTGTATTATTATTATTATTATTATTATTATTATTATTATTATTATTATTATTGTTATTATTATTATTATTGTTATTATTATTATTATTGTTGTTATTATTATTAGTAGTAGTATTATTATTATTATTGTTATTATTATTATTATTATTATTATTATTGTTATTATTATTGTTATTATTATCATTATTGTTATTATTATTATTGTTATTATTATTATTATTATTATTATTATTATTATTATTATTAGTGTTATTATTATTATTATTGTTGTTATTATTATTATTATTATTATTAGTATTATTAGTATCGTTATTATTATTATTATTATTATTGTTATTCTTCTTATTCTTCTTCTTCTTATTATTATTAGTATTACTGTTGTTATTATTATTATTATTGTTATTATTATTATTATTATTATTATATTTTACAAATGCTTGAACTATTCCTGTTGCTGTACTGCTCTAATATTGGACTTCTTAGCTAACATTCTGTTATAATTCCTGAGTTGTCATTGAAATGGATTCAAAATGTGTCAGTCAATTCACCAGGCAATCAAATATAAATAAATAAAACCAAAAGAAGTAAACACTAGAAAAACAGAAAATCCCAGCAGACCTGGAGTTGAAATTTGTCTCTGAGAAAGAGCCCTTCATTCTCACTAAGTTAGCTAGAGCACGTTATTTTTCGTTCCTATTCCCCATTAAATAGTAATTTTCCTACTTAATTCCATATAAAGGCTACAATCAACCTCTTTACAAGAACATTGTGCTATATCCATTCGGTTTATCAAAGTGTCTTCTAGTACATAGGCATTTGTATTTATCACTATTGCATGTAAATATTATCAATTTATGAACTTTTCTATGACATCCGTCATGAGTGACAACCCATTGTAAATAATGTAAATAGGTGCCTTGATAGGCTCAGGTATATGGTTATACCCCTTCGCCTGAGAAAATAACAATGTTTAATGCTGTACTGTCAATATTAGCGACTAGCTGTTAGATAACTTGTTTCAACTCTAAGTCATACTCAACATTACAGGGCATGCTTGCCTCTTATTAATGTCTATTATAATTAAAAGAATGTCTGTTATTTTTTTTCTTTTTTCTTTGCCTTTCTATAATATCAAGGTCAGTCATCACATATACCTTGTAATTTTGCATGCTTTATTTGTTTTTCAGTTCTATCTAACTACTTTGTTTTGTTTATTTTCATCTTGTACTTTACTGTTCATTGTAGTTAAAGAAAATTTGAAATAAAAATTATATTTGAAAAAAAAAAGAGCCCTTCATAAAGACCTGTGGAAACTACATAAAGCTCTGCCCCTTAGGCAACTTAAATAATGATGACATCATTAAAAGTCAATGTGAGACACTAAGCAAAATTAGAAAAGGCAGGCCAATGAATAAATGAAATATGTGCATGGTATAATAAACAAAATATATTCTAGGATTAGGGAGCTCACTTCATGACTTTGTCACTGACTCTACAAGTAATTTTCTAAATGTACAGTGCAATCTACGCATGCACACGCACACACACGCACACACGCACACACACACACACACACACACACACACACACACACACACACACACGCACACACACACACACCAACCCCTACAACACAGACTCCCTGACATACACACCTATACACAGACACAAATGCTCACTCAAACTTACACTAAAACAAAGTGCAAAACAGAATGACTAGACGACTCATATTCTAAATTGATTGCCCTGACAGTTGATGTATTGCCCTTATAAATGCACAATATGATGAATGTTGCCACTTTCAGTTTTGGAAAAAAAGTTTAGAACCATGTCCCTTATATATTAAGCCAGAGTTGTATAGTTGCATGGCATTGTAATTCATATTATAAGAATGCAGAAAAATTGACTGTTGCCTTTCTACCTTAATGGATTTCAGTGTTGCATGCAGAAATGCATTAATAATAGGAGCTGTTCTTTATATACTGTTATGTCACAGAGTACAGATGTAAATTGGTATCTGCATCTTCTAAGTTGAAATCTTTTAGAACCAGTTTAGAACTCATGTGAATGATACAATGGTGTTCTTTTCATGTACATTTCTCATTAATTTTCTCAGGATATTATAACTTCTATCCGCACCTTCACTCTGTGTTGCTTATTATTAATTCTGAGGGGAATAGCAGTTATTCTCTCCTCTGCTGCGATCAGATTTCTAAGGTTACTTTCATTATTCACATGGCAGTTCTACTGACATTTTCCAGGCATCAAGGAAACAAAACGAGAATGCTGGAAACAATACAACCTTCAAGTTGCACAGCTGAGGCTTAAGGAGCAATCAGTGTGAATAAAGCACAGAGGGGCTGGTTCATCATACTGGGTCAAGGTTAGCCCTTCTGCTATAGGACAGAGTTATCAAACCAAGCAGAAGCAGGTCTTTGAAAAGTCTCAACAATAGGAAAGTCTGCTTACTGATGTGTGTAACTCCGCACACTGAGCACAGTGTGACACTCGTGATGGGCTACTCTGCAGGGAGAAACTCTGTGGCAATGTGATAGCTCCTGTCCTCAGCTATAAACCTGACAAGCGAATGTATGGTGTGACTTCTGCTTATTAAAATATTTGTGTTCTAAATTCTAATCACTTGCAGTATTAGTTAACACTGAAAACTGTAAGCATGACATATTACATTGTGACAGTATGCTTGATCAGGTAGATGCCAATGGTTTTAGGTAAAAAGTTACACTAACTTGCACGTTGCAATTTTATGAGCAAGTCATATAGATGGTAAAACTTGTTAAAATATAATTGCTCCAGTGAAATTAAGCAAGGTAGCGAAGAAAAATAAAGAAACCATTTATAACAACGGGTATTTTCCATGAATATTTTATATGTGAAGGGCACTATATTTTACCTTCAACATGCAGTCCCTCAAAAGCACATTTTATTAATTTCTCTTCATTCAGCATGCTATGCCCCACAACCAGACATCATCAATGCCTAAATAGTTTACGAGTATTTCTTAGCTATATAAACAGTTTTGTGTTACTACTCATCCCAACTTCTATACTTAATATACTAATAAACTAATATAAACCTTATGAAATCCATACAGACACACACACACACACATACACACACACACACACACACACACACACACACACACACACACACACATATATATATATATATATATATATCTGTATGTGTGTGTGTCTCTGAAGCTGCTTTACCATATATATAATATATATATATATATATATATATAGAGAGAGAGAGAGAGAGAGAGAGAGGGAGAGCAATCCATAAAATGGCAGAATAACCTCTCTAGCTTTCTCCCAAATAACATAGGAGTGCCCCAGGAGTCAGTCTTAGGACCCCTACTATTCAGCATTTTTATAAATGACCTACATAAAATTCCCTCTGACTATACTACCATACAATATGCAGACAATTCAACCATAATCTGTACTTCTCTGACCTCCAAAAGTTAACACAAAAGGCCTTTACATCCATAGAACTCTGGCTAAACCAATCACAGCCATTACTTAACCCTAATAGATCTAAGTTAATCATCTTTGCATCTAAACCTGTTCCCACAGACTTTACTATATTCTCCATAAACAAAACCCAAACAGAGTTAGTAAATCAGGCCAAACTGCTAGGAATTACTAGTGACAGCAAATTTAGCTTTGACTTGCATATTAATAATGCAATGAAAATACTCACTTCAAATTAGGTAAACTTTACAGAAAAAAAGCAATACTTAGACAAATTCATCCGAATAAAACTTTCAAAAAGTCTTCTCCTTCCAACCTTATTATATGGGTCTCCTATCTTTACCAATCTCCACAACTCTTTGCAACACAAACTTCAGTCCTGTAATTATAAGACTGCAAACTTCGCATCAGCCCAACCAAATTGTACCCACCATTGCCAGGCCACTAGAGAACTAAACTGGGTACAATTTACACATTGCCTACATTACACACAACTTACCTTTGCCCATCAACTCATTTATAAACCCGAGTGCTGTCCTTCCCTGAAAAATGTCATTGAACCTTACGTCCCATCCAAAAATCTACTCTCTAACAACAAACACCTACTTAAAGTATCAAAACCTAGTAAAAGAGCAGGTAGCTGCCTCTATTCCCATTCCATAACTAAGCTGTAAAATGCCCTCCCATCATCAGTTACAGAATCAGACAACATAATCTGCTTTAAAAGAAAACTAAAACATCTCACTGATAACCCCAGCTGTACATGCAACACATAGCCGCAGCCTCTTAATATAGCAAAACTGTTTCACATAGCAAATATACTTATGTATATGTTATGCTGTTACACCATATGAGTTATCCCTGATCTTTAGTATCTTAGTCCACACGTCAGTAGAACTATCTTAACACATTTCTTCTTCTCTGTCACTTTTTACTTTTAATAGGGTCTATATTACATGATCGAAGTTTCAAAACATCGAATCTGATATGGTCAACACCATATAATCGAAGCTTTGAAACATCAAAAATGTAATAAAATACAACAACCTACAAAAATAAACCATTTAAATACTCTAAGAAGGGGGGCAAGCCCCCCTGCACTCCACACCCCCCGCTACTTAAAGATACCAACTCCGAAATCGCACTACAGTGCAGAAAAGGGAAATCTTCCCTTTGCGCGCTGTATGGAGATTTCCGTTAAAAGATTCAAAGTTTCAAGACTTCTATCATATGGTGTCGACCATATCAGATTTGAAGTTTTGAAACTTCGATCTTCTGATATAGACCCTTTTAATACTACCATTAAATACATGCCGCCTATAATCTACATATTCCCACCACCTAGCTATAAGATTCTAATTATATCTATCCTACTTTTAAGTTTAACTCTCTAATTCTACAGTCCCACTACACTCACCTTTCCCTTTTCCTTCATTCCCCCCACAAAAAAAAAAAAAAAAAAATTGAGCTGTATTGTTAAATATTTCTAACTGCATAATTTTCCTACATGCTAATGTTCCATTGTGGTTTACTATCAAAATGTTTAAATTCACATGGTCGACGTTCATAACTTTGAAAGTCATTACACAGAATGTTCAAAATATTGAAAAAAATGTCTAAATTTAAATGGTCGAGAAACACCTGCAAACTAACACTAGTGTTTTTGCAGGGGGGCACCCCCTGCTACTTAAACCAAATAAACTACTTAATATTCATGTGTCGACCATATGGGTTGATCATATGAATGTTAGACCAAATGAATTTCAACATTTTGATAGTAAACCGTTCCATTGTTACTGTATTGTGCCTTTTTATAACATATGTTCTGTTTAGATAGTTTTCTGCATTATTTCACTTGTTTTATAAGTAATTGTTTCCTTACAAATTCATGTAATGATTTTCATGTTACTTGGAGCTTTTCTCCCCAGGCCTCCACTGAAAATGGGTCTCAAGCCCAGTGGACTTTCCCGGTCAAAAAATGTCAATAAATAAAGTAAATACATGTATGTATGTATGTATATGTGTATACATATATATATATATATATATATATATATATATATATATATATATATATATATATATATATATTTATGTAGCTTCATAGGTGTGTACTAGGCTAATGGCCCTTGGGCCTTTACAAGCCTAGCCCATAGGATTACCCTGGCATCATGCCACCCAACCTTAGTTCCCAGTGCCTCTGTCGTGTAGAGCCACTGGAGTTATCCCTGGGGTGAATTTTCTATTTCCCATCCACTCATCAAGATTTTTCTTGAAGAGGGTCGGCGAGGTGCTCTGCTTGACATGTACGAGAAGTCTATTCCATTTTCCATATTTGTTTCCAAACCTGCTGCGCATCCCTTCCCTATAACATTAACATTTTCTGCCATACCTAGTTCCTTCCTTCACCTCCGTTTCTTTGAATTTCTAAGCACTAATTACATAATTTCTAAGCACTAATTACACGATCACTTATCGATCTGACAAATCCTCTAATGTACCTCTTCAAATGCTCCATTGTTCATCTATTAATGTATAACTTTCTTTTATGCTGCAGTAGTTGCTTCTACTTTCACATGAATGAAATCTAATTAGCAAATGTATGTGTAATTGTTAATTATTCACATATATTAATGAATATCTGTTTAAAAAGGTTTGTAATATATTGGGGCTTTTCTCCCTGGGCCTCCCCTGAAAAAGGTTTTTGACAGAATGCAGTCCGACAAACCTGGTACACAGAAGCAAGATAAATAAACAAATAAAAATAATCATGTCCCGAGGAGGAAAACTTGAAAATAACACAAGCATGATTTTTAATATATATGTTTGTTTTAAGCTTTTTCTGCTATTAGAGCAGAGTTGGATTTTTGTTCATTCAGTCCCTGAGATTCAGAAAGGGGTTACGGCAAATGGCAAATCTTGCAATGACAGGCTAACTCCTCATAGTACCCCTTTCGAATTAATAGACTACCCTGCCACACTTCTTTTCGGCAGATGGCAGTCTCAGGTCAAAGCATGGTCCCAGTGGCTATTGAGTGGGGTTATGTTGGGAATACAGGGGTCCTACTAATGCCATTACACCAAGTGCTTTCTCCTCAAAATGGCTGCAGCTATTTATTCTACTTAGTGATTCAGAGAATTAGTCTGCTCAGCAATTCACCAGATTAGTGCTGATTGAGAATAGAAAATGGCAAATCCTGTGGCACCTCCATGTGGGAGATCACTCTCCACACATCTGACATTAAATTAATCGAAGGTCACACAACAGTGTCATAAAAAGTAAATTCCATGGCCAGTAAAAGGTTTTTTTTTGCCCAAATGTCTTTGAATGGTCAGCACTCTCTGAAAGGGTTGTTGATCGAATGAAAATTTCTCATTTCACCATGGTCGGCTAAGGAATTAATTTGACCTAAAGATGGCGGTCACACATTGAAGGCAATAGAAGAAGCTGCAGAGGAGGAAACTTCAGTGACGGTCAGCGCAGACATAGGGATGGTGTGTGCAAGTGTGTGTATATGTGTGGCAGTGTCTGTGCACGTCTGTAGGAGTATGAATGGAATCGGATGAGTGCGTGTGCATGTGTGCTTGGATGAATCGGTGATTGTGTCTATGAGTCCAAATGCATGTTTGTGGGAGCATGTGATACTGAGTGAATGCATGTGTATTTGAGAATGTCTGGGAATGTCTGTGTTTGTGTGTGTGTGTGTGTGTGTGTGTGTGTGTGTGTGTGTGTGTGTGTGTGTGTGTGTGTGTGTGTGTGAGCGTGTGTGTGTGCGTGTGTGTGGATTGCACTGTACATTTAGAAAATGACTTGTAGAGTGAGTGACAAAGTCATGAAGTGAGCTCCCTAATCCTAGAATAGATTTCGTTTATTATACCATGCACATATTCCATTTATTCATTGGCCTGCCTTTTCTAATTTTGCTTAGTGTTTCACATTGGCTTTTAATGATGTCATCATTATATAACCTGCCTAAGGGGCAGAGCTTTATGTAGTTTCCACAGGTCTTTATATGAGTGTGTGTGTGTGTGTGTGTGTGTGTGTGTGTGTGTGTGTGTGTGTGTGTGTGCACATGAATGTCCGAATGTGCGAATGCGAGTGTGAGTGTGAAGATCCTTGTGTCACTACAGTACATAAGCAGCAAGAGGACACAACTACCAGAAAGTGCTGTCAGCATGAGCCGTAGAAAAGTATGATTCTGAGATATGCAGAAGGTCTTCTTTATTATTACTAAAGCTGTCTCTGAATTGCATGTTGCACAGTTATTAAAACTGACCTACCTGTGGAAGGTAATTTGTGTCTACAGATCCGTTTGTATGAATTCCTGGGAAGACTTATTGGTATTGTGCTGTATCTGTAAATTACAGTAGTAAGTAAAGATGCAAAGGAAGACCCAATGGAAAATGTGCTCACACACAGGTATTTTGTTGACACTATACCAGATTAGTACAGGCTGAAGAACTGCCACATGGCACACAACTCACCTTTGGCTGAGTTTCCTTAAAGAGCTGCACTGATTTTATTACAGCTAAATCCGCTAATATATGTGACATCACCCTTAATTTAAAGATACTGCAGCCTGTCCTCTTAAATATAATGCCTAAAGCATACCTGCAATATGTGTGTGATGCAAAATACAGTTCACAGACAAACAAATTTCTATGTCACATTCTCTGCACAGTCTGAATATCTAATTGTTTTTTTTTAATTACGGTTCCAGTTAATGAATAGTTACAAAGTATCAGTACCAGAAGCGACACTGACTTTAGACTGACCAATTTGTTATCTGCAGGTGGTAATGTGACTGTGCAGCAATGCCTTGATCAGTAGCCACCAGCCTGAATATATCAAACTCAGACAGTATTAGCTTCAGTTTGTCAAACTCAGATAAGGCCAGCAAGTATTTTTGGCTACTATCTTCAGCTCCATCAGTAACAGTGGTATTTATCTTCTGTGTTATGGCAATATCATCATTATTCTGAATTTTGTTCACTGCAACAATCTGTACTCCTCTGAACCACAGAGTTTATTAATTACTGTTCACTGTTCATAGGTTCATAGGTCATAGGTTCATAGGTTCATAGGTCATAGGTTCATAGGTTCATAGGTATCTACTAGGCCAATAACCCTGGAGCTTTTACAAGCCTGGCCCATAGAAGTGCGCTGGCATTGTGCCACCTGACTTTAGTTCCCAGTGCCTCTATCAAGTAGAGCCACTGGAGTGATCCCGGGGTGAACTTTCTATTTCCCATCCACTCATCAAGATTTCTCTTGAAGAGGGCCAGTGAGGTGCTCTGCTTGACATGTATGGGAAGTCTATTCCAGAGCATGGGTAGTCTCTGGGTTATGAACCTGTCCCTCCAGCATGTTCTGTTGATTGTGGTAATGAGGTTGAGGTCTCTGGAGCGTGTGGTGCGGAGGGATTGGGATTTCATTAGATGTAGCATTTCTAATAGAGCTGGGTCAGACATGGCTTTGTAAGTCAAGCAGAGATTGCCTCTAAGTAGGCAATATGAGACAGAGAATAGTTGGAGTTTTTTGAGTCTCTCTGTGTAGAACATGTGTTTAAGTCCTAGGATCCTCTTCATGAGGTACTTTTGTGACCTTTCCAGCTGTTCCATGTGTCTAGTAAGGTACATGCCAAATGGGGCATTATACTCAATGATTGGCCTAATGAGGGAAGAGTTGAGAGAGATGATAACCTCTTTCTTCCTGGATGCAAAACTCTTGGTAATGAGGTGCACCACATAGAAGGACTTTCTGACCACAGTGGCAATGTGGTGGTTGAAGGAGAGGTTGCTGTCAACCTGGGTCCCCAGATCTCTTATAACACCTTCAGTGTTGAGTGGGCTCCCACTGATGTGATAATTAGTGGGAACTGAGTTTTTCCCAAATGGGATGACAACGCATTTTTTGGCATTAAGCTTAAGGCCATGTTTTTTGACAATAGTCATTGGTCTCAGTGAGGCCTTTCTGTAGGATGTCTACATCACTTGGGGAGTTAATAATGGCACCCAGCTTGCAGCCGTCTGTGAACATGGTCATCCAGAGTCCCTCTGAGTTGGCTTGGACTTCTGAGAAGTAGATGCCAAACAGGAAAGGACCCAGGAGCGATCCCTGTGGGGCCCCACTCGTGACTGGTCGCAGTCTGACTTGGAGTCCGCTACTTTTACACTGTGGGTTCTATTTGTGAGCCAATTTTCAACCCACCTAGTGATATTGGGGTTGATGCCTAGTTTGGTGAGTTTATCAGTAATTCCTGAGTGGGGAATGGTTATCAAAGTCCTTGGCCAGATCGAGGTAGGCTGTCTGAACTGCCTCTTCTGTAGATTTTGTTACACTATGCACATCCACTCAGATTTAAGAAAATGTACTTTTTAAAGTAGTGCATCCTCTGAAATTCTTAATATAACACTTTTATTCTCACTCTTTGTCCCTCTTTTAATAAAGACAATCCCTTTGTTGTCCTGACAAAGTGATGTGCCTGTTTCCTTTGCACTTCTTGTAATAACTGACTCACAGACTGCTGGCTATCTAGTACTGGCAGTGAAAATTAGTTCTTTAAGCTTTACAGCAAAGATTGTCAGTCGATTAAAAAAGCATAGTGCCTCTAGGTGTTTCTCAAACAGCTTCTACAAGCACATCCACAGAGGCATGGGGTCAAAGGATACTGCTATCAAAGTACATACACACGTCCCCGGTAGCTATCAAAGTACATACATACATACATACACATGTCCCTGGTAGCTATCAAAGTACATACATACATACATACATACATCCCTGGTAGCTATCAAAGTACATACACATGTCCCTGGTAGGTATCAAAGAACATACACATATCCCTGGTAACTATCAAAGTACATACATAGATACGTTCCTGATAGCTAACAAAAGACATGCACACTTCCCAGGTAGCTATCACAGTACATACACACATCTCTGATAGGTATCAAAGAACAAACACACATCCCTGGTAGCTATAACAGTACATGCACATGTCCCTTATAGCTATCAAAGTACATACACATGTCTCTCGTAGCTATCAATGGACATGCACGCATCCTTGGTAGCTATCACAGCACATGCACACGTCCCTGGTAACTATCACAGTACATACACGCATCCCTAGTAACTATCACAGTACATGCACGTCCCTGGTAACTATCACAGTGCATACACACATCCCCGGTAGCTATCACTGTACATGCACATGTCCCTGGAAAAGATCACAGTGCATACACACATCCCTGGTAGCTATCACAGTACATGCACATGTCCCTGGTAATTATCACAGTACATACACACATCCCTAGTAACTATCACAGTACATGCACATGTCCCTGGTAACTATCACAGTACATACACACGTCCCTAGTAACTATCACAGTACATACACACGTCCCTGGTAACGATCACAGTACATACACACATCCCTGGTAACTATCACAGTACATGCACATGTCCCTGGTAACTATCACAGTACATACACACATCCCTAGTAACTATCACAGTACATGCACATGTCCCTGGTAACTATCACAGTACATGCACATGTCCCTGGTAACTATCACAGTACATGCACATGTCCCTGGTAGCGATCACAGTACATACGTATGTCCCTGGTAACTATCACAGTACACGCACATGTCCTTGTTAACTATCACAGTACATACACACATACCTAGTAACTATCACAGTACATGCACATGTCCCTGGTAATGATCACAGTACATGCACATGTCCCTGATAACTATCACAGTACATACACACATCCCTAGTAACTATCACAGTACATGCACATGTTCCTGGTAATGATCACAGTACATACACACGTCCCTAGTAACTATCACAGTACATGCACATGTCCCTAGTAACTATCACAGTACATGCATGTGTCCCTAGTAATGATCACAGTACATACACACGTCCCTGCTCACTATCACAGTACATGCACATGTCCCTGGTAACAATCACAGTACATACACACGTCCCTGGTAACAATCACAGTACATACACACGTCCCTGGTAACGATCACAGTACATGCACATGTCCCTGGTAACTATCACAGTACATACACACATCCCTAGTAACTATCACAGTACATGCACATGTCCCTGGTAACGATCACAGTACATACACACGTCCCTGGTAACAATCACAGTACATACACACGTCCCTGGTAACAATCACAGTACATACACACGTCCCTGGTAACGATCACAGTACATGCACATGTCCCTGGTAACTATCACAGTACATACACACATCCCTAGTAACTATCACAGTACATGCACATGTCCCTGGTAACGATCACAGTACATGCACATGTCCCTGGTAACTATCACAGTACATACACATGTCCCTAGTAACTATCACAGTACATGCATGTGTCCCTAGTAATGATCACAGTACATACACATGTCCCTAGTAACTATCACAGTACATGCATGTGTCCCTAGTAATGATCACAGTACATACACACGTCCCTGCTCACTATCACAGTACATGCACATGTCCCTGGTAACAATCACAGTACATACACATGTCCCTGGTAACGATCACAGTACATACGCATGTCCCTGGTAACTATCACAGTGCATACACACATCCCTGGTATCCATTTCAGATTTAAGTGGGATGTTACTAAGATGCTAAGCAGTAGTGATGCTAGTTTTAGCAAAGGAAGCTACTCAGTATTTCTTGGTGTTAAGCGCACGATTAATACACTAAAGTTTTGTTTGTCCCAGCCCTGAGATGCTTAGTTCATAAGTAAGTACAAGGTAGTCAGCAGGCAAATATAAGCGTAGCTGAAAACCACAATTCAAAAGTTACCTCTGCTCTCAAGAAGGCCAAGATAAGATGGAACAGGATAGAATTTGAGGCTGCCCATCCAATTATCTAGGTTTATTACGAAGGTGACAAATGTGCCACTATGCTGGAAATATAATTGAAGCATATTACAGAGGTAAGGAATGCACTGAGTTATGAATATATCACTCCAGCATTCTTTAGTTTGTTTTTGAGGAAGGTTTAGGTTCATAGGTTCATAGGTGTGTACTAGGCTAACAGCCCTGGAGCCTATATAAGCCTAGCCCAAGAAGATTCCCTGGCAAACAGAAAATTTTAGCTCATTTAGCTGGAAATTTGAGATGCCATTTATTCTGTGATGGAATAGGAGGTGAAAGAGGGTAGGATCTTTAGTAGCTCAAAAGGCTAGACACAAATCTCCACTGCCGACTGTATAAGAAACTAAGCACATAGAGACGACCACCAGTCTAACCTGCAAACTAAGACTTTTGAAGCCACCAATCTTTTGCTTATGAATTTCTGAGGTTTCTCAATGATTGATATGTTTAGACAAAAACATGGCAAAAGGCGCAATTATATTCCATAATGTTCCTGATGAGATATGAGCAATGGGGAATTAAGACTTCTTTGGATGCCTTTAGAATTTGATGAGCAAGACAGAAGGCTTTCTGAACCACTACCGAGACATGATGCTCAAATAGTAAGGCATTTTCAACAAGAGTGCCCAGAACCATTACAAATGTGTATGTTTGGATGGGTGCTTCACCTATATGGCAAGTGAAAATTTTCTGTTTTCCAGAATGAACTGTGCTGCAATTTTAGAACATTTCATTTGAGACCATTGCCCTTGTACTGATTGCTAACATGGTCTAACCCATTTTTGTGTATTTTATGAGTCAGTGGGAAGTCAAATAACAACATCCAATTTACAGTCAGCTGCAAACTTAGTTAACCATAGACCATGAGTGTTGGCATGAAGGTTTGAGGAATAAATGCCAAATGAGAGAGTGTCCAACAGCAAGCCCTGTGGTACAAAAATTTGATAACCGTTTTACTTTCAGAAAGTGGCACCTATGACTCTAAGCACATGGTTTCTGTTACACAACCAGTTACCTACCCACTGTACAACATAATGCTTTATAATCAGATTTACAAGTCTGTCAGTAATGTCTGTATGGAGAGTAGTGTCAAAAGCCTTGGCCAGGTCCAGATATGATGTATGTATTGCATAACCACTATCAACTGCTTCAAGTACTTTTCCAAATGAGGTTAAAGAGACAGGACTTTCCTTTAACAAAGCTGAATTAATGAGGGCCCAGAGTTATGGGGCATTCAATGACCAGGTTAAACAGTTCTGAAATAATACACTCCATAGCTTTACATATGAGGCTAGTGAGACTAATGGATTTAGAGTAACTAGGGTCCATGTTTGGGCCAGCCTTGTGTAATGGCACTAGAATGTCTGTTTTCCAGGCTTCAGGTATGTAAACCGTTGAGAGGTTTAGATTAAAGAGGATAAATAAGTGTTCAGATAGGCCATATTAAAGGGCTCATGAATGAAGCATTCATAGGATCATAGGATTTACAAGGCAACTGAGCCATGAGCTCATTTCTGCCTTGCCATTACCCATGCTTAGGCTTTGCTTCTCATTTTAAGGAGGCCCAAGACACTCATACTAGTAATTAATGTACAATCACCTTTCCAGGTGTCCAACTCCTTTTTAAAGGCAGACAGTATATCACATTGTTTAACTTGCAGAGGAAGTATATTCCAGAGAAGTGATAGCACAATGTGTCAGATCTGTCTCTCCTCTTTGCCTTATGTATTTGTTGGAGTAGATGTTGATCTCTTGCACTAGCTGGACTCTTTTATTGACGTATAAGAGCTGTTGGAGCAGTAGATCACATATGAACCTATAATCAAGACATAGGTCACCCATAAGGAGTCTATATGAAACTGAGTGTAGAGACAGAGTCTCCTGTTTTCCTTTGCAATTCAGATTTTTTTAGGACCGTGATCATTTTAATTGCAAACCTTTGGGGTCTTTACAATTACTTGACATGATTTATGAGGTACATCCTGCAGGGTGGGGGCATTGTATTCACTGATGGGTCTAATCAATGCAGAGTACAAGCAGGTAAGGACTTCTTTTGGTCTGTAAGAAATACCTTTTGCTATGAGCTGTGCAAGACAGAAGGATTTCTTAACCACCATTGCAACATAATGGTCAGTAAAAGGGAGTTCTCCACCCATGTGCCCAGGTCTATCCTGATCTTTTCATTTTGAAGTGGTGTGTTATCTATGTTATACACTGGAGATGGAGGAGTGCTTTGCACATTTTACAATGTTGTACTTTCTAGCAGTGAGCTTGAACCATTTTTCGCACACCATCTACTAAGTGTAAGCAGCTGTTGTAGTGCATGTATGCCAGAAGGGAGCTTGTGATGGCTCCCAGCTTGCAATCATCTAAGAACTTTGTTAATCAATGATCTTCATTTGATAAGTAGAGATCTGAGAATTAGATGCCAAACAACAGGAGTCCAGCACAGAGCTTTGCTGAGCTCCACTGATCTCTTTCGTACATTCAGAAGATGCACTTCCTAGTCTTAATGTGTGAGTCCCATCTCTAAGCTAGTTGCCTACCCCATATAACCACATATGGATCAGTTTGGAGCTCCTTCAACTTTACTTTTATATATGCAAGTGGTATGGTAAAAAATGCCTTGGACAAGGTCAAGGTATGATGTGTGGACAACAGTCTATAGTCTGAGAAACCCTCTGAAAGAAGTTCACAAGATTCATTACACGGGATCTATCCATAACAATGCCAAAGTGCTTGGGGCGGTCAAGTCTGACAAGGTTTTTCATTTCATAGTTAATTAAGCCAGTTATGGTGTGTTCCACAGATCTGCATATAAGACTTGTTAAGCTGATATGTCTGTGATTCCCAGTGGTTGTGGTATGTCCACCCTTGTGGAGGGACAGTGGCATCACAACAACTGTGTATGAAGTTGGCACTAAATTTATTTGCAAGTATGTTGGCAATATCCAGACTAGTCAATACCATTATGAATAAACTTAGAGCAATGTCTGGTGTCATTTATTTTTCTGACACAACAAAAAGGATCTGTAGTTTTCATTGGCTTCTAAGTGTAAGTTGCAGGGATGCCTTAATTTTTCTTACATCCTTCTTCAGTTTCTTATCTAGCTTTTTGATATTCTTAATCTGTGGATCATTTGATCTGTTATACAAGTTTAGGAGTTTCTTACTTTTATTGCACAGATTACTGATACATGAGGACCACCATACTGGTTTGCTTTGAGATCTCCCCATGTGCTTGGATGTAATTAAAATTCCAATTTAATAAATTTGTCCAGGTGTGAGTAGAACATGTCTATATGTCACCTTTATGGATAATACCATTAAACTCCAATTTTGAGACTTCATTATAGAAATGCAGACTCGTATGTTTGAAGTCCTTCAACTCTGACATTTATTTCTGATCGTTTTGAGACTCTGATACAGAAGGTTACTAATCTGAGGCCTGATTTGACCATAGACAGAAGAAATCTTAGGGATGGTGCATACAAAAGTTTGTTAGGATAAGGTCACGTTTATTCTGTTCTCTTGTAAGTTCTTTAACAACCTGATCCAGGAAAATTTTGTTTATAAACTCTAAGACTTTTTGTACATAGCATATGCTTCCTTAATTTTTGAGAGGGCTGACAGAACTTGTTCCATAGTAATTAAAGTGGGGGGGTTGTGTATTGTTTGGAATAGCTTAAGCTGTGGGTAGACTAAACATTGCACTAAATTTGTTAGCTGAAATATTTGTTATTTCCTTTAGGTTAGAGAGTATAGTATTATTGTCGACTAGTTCAAAACATTGTCAGGTATTAGTTCTTAACTTCCTGTCATAGACAATAAAAGCTGTGTAGCCATTTTAGCATTAGTGGCTATTTTAAGTTCAAACTCAGCTTTATGCTTCCTAATCATTCTCTTAATCTCTGTGCAAATCTAGTTTGCTTAAGCATACTCTTAAGATTGGTATAATGAGACCTCATTAAGCAATTTCTTTCTCTGGTTATATAATTTATTTAATTGGGTGTTCCATGACAAGGGTTTTATTTTTAAAATTCTCTTTATATTTGGTGAGAATATGGACTGCCTAATCAATACAACTATATAAGTGCAAGAAGAAGTCAGGCAGAGGCAGCAGTTTTAGCAATGGGATCCATTAGATGAGGAGACATTCATTTAGGTCATGAAGGAACTGCAGAAAGTTTACTTTTGAGAAACCCCTAAACACAGAGGTACTTACAGGGGAAGTACCAGCTGTTTTATGCAAAGGGATCTATCAGAGAAGGATATCATTGAAATGTATTTAGGTCAACAGGAATGTAAAGAAGGCTTACTTTTAAGAAGTCCAAAACACAGAGGTATTTATACAAAAAGTGCTACCATTTTTAAATGAAGAGGTCACTACTTGTGTAATTGAACAAGGGATATTGACACATGAAGATAAACAAGAAGTAATCGTATTTGTGAGGAATAGCTCAAGGATATCAGGGCCCCTAGAAGGCAGATTAACTATCTTCAAAAAAAAAAATTAGAATTAATAATGTGAAGGAAACACTGGGCACATTGACCATTGGAAGTGTAGGTTTCTTGCTGAAGGCGTTATTGCTATTACATCATCTTTAGACTGAAACAGATCATGTTCTGTTTTTATCCATTTGTTTAATGCTTTGCAATCTATGCATAGCCTATTTTTCTGGCTTGATTACTCACAAAATGCTGTTTCCTCATGTAGGTTCAGTCATTTCACTACTGCGTTTTCACTATTACCCTTTTCACTTCTGTCCTCGTTGCTTTCATGTACGTCAGTTCTTGTCCCCCCCCTTATTCTGGCTGTAACAGAACATTCTCGTGGAAAATGAATCAGGGGGTACTGCTTTAAAGAAATCATTGTTTTCACGCCAAATCCTTTTATTAAAATCATTAACTTCATATGAAAATCAAAGTAAATTATCTCAGCACATGCAAGCCCATCAGATTCCATTTATTATATTTTCATTTCATTTATCTATCCATCTATTCACAATCCCTTTATCCCGTATTTGCACATGGTTGGGGGTGTGAGCCAAGACTTACACTGGTGGGTGGCTAGCTCTGCTGTCACATTTTGTTTTAATTTGACTCATTTTGATTTTATTTGTAAATGAATTTGTTTACAAGAGTAGAGCCTGAAGTCAGTGGGCCACTTTCATTCTCAGACCAAAAGGAGAGGAAGTGTCAAAATAAACGTATACAAAACCGTATAATAAAGTAAAGATATTTACAGTTGAATGAATTCAGACAGGAAATAGAATACCCATCAGTAATACACTGAAATGGCTATGTAAACAGACTACTAAACCACTGAATATAGTAGTACAGACTTACACATACACATTGGGCCAAATTCATGAAAGCTACTACAAGGTATATACCTCACTTTAACTTTTTCAAATTTAGAGATGGCCCCACCACAGTGCTTTTGCAAGAGGATGGGTAGCACCATGATGGGTGTCTCTGTGACCATACTAAATGCTAATAAGGAAGTCCAGCGGCAAGGCATATGCTAATTATCCATGTGCTCTCTTGCTGCAAAACTACTTATGGCAATCCATTCATGGAGACAAGTGATTCAGAAAACCCCTTGGCTGCATGTATTAGCACAGCTGTTCCTGTTTGCTTGCCGTAATGAACACTTCAAAAAGGGCATGTTCATCCATTAGTTAAGGGGTACATTAGACAAGGGTGTGTGTGGGTGTGTGTGTGGGTGCACAAGGGTGGGTTAATGTGGCTTCATACTTCCACACACCCCTAGAGTAATAGGCAAAACCAGCAACAATGGGATAGTAGGAACCACTAGACACCAAGGAGAATTAAAAATAAGTTAGTTAGGGACGACTAGCCACCAGGTATAACTGTAAATATATGAGTCAGGGGAAACACTAAACACCAGAGAGAACTCTTTATGCATTAATGACACTTAACCATCAAGGATTGGGAGGAGATACACTATTCTCCAAGACAAGCTCTTTATTGTTCATACCTTAATAGGAATTACACATAATGTGGATGGGGGATGCTAAAGAATGCTACCCAAAGGGCATGATGTAGGGTCAAGTCCACAAAGTGAAAGGTTGAAGAGTAATGTAAAACCAATAACCAGAAAAAGGATGACAGTGAATGTAAAAAACTGATAACCAAACCGCAATTCACTGTAAGCAACCAAAGGAGAGAACGAGCCGATGGTAAAAGATTTATTCAATCCACAAATGACAATATAAATGCTACTGTTGTATTTGGCATTTTCTTTGAAAAACTTCATCAGATACAAAGTAAAATGCCTTCACATTATTTAATTGAAAAGCATAATAGAAGGCAAAGCGCCATTGGACATACAGATAATTGATCAATCTACCCTAACCAATAAAAAATCATAAACTAATGTTAAAACCCCATGTTAAAATATCTAAAATCAGTACAATTAATATAGTATTAAAACCACAGAATGTGTATGTATAACAGGATATATGTATATGTGTAAATACATAACATAAACATAACATAAAGTCATATAATATTAATTTGTATTTATAATGTAAATAACTGTTCCGTTGTTATTTGCTGCCCTCTGATGGTATAAAGTGTATTCAGAGTTTAGCAGCTCTTAATTTTAAAACAGGCAAAATAGAAAGCATGTCATTTAGTCCTGGCTGCTGGGTAGCTTCGAAAACTATTTGCCAATAAAGCCCTCGATATTCTAGTTTAGCTTCCCACATGGCCCCTGTAATTTCCTTTGGGACAACTTCCAGGACAAAAAATGAATAAAGTACTTGAGGACATGCTGTCTTGTGACAATAAAGTGCATTGTTTGAATTAGCCCTGCTAATTTCATATAGGTGTTTATGAATACGTGTCTTGAGTTTTCTCTCTGTTTTACCTATATAAACGGAATTACATTCCGTACACAGGGCAAGATAAACAAGTCCACTAGTGTTGCAATTAGAATAACCATTACTCCTTATGTGCTTGTTCCTACTTGGGATTTCTAACGAAGAGGCATTGTAAATGTGAGTGCACTGGGAACATGCACCACATTTAAAAGTGCCAGTCCTTGTGCGATGGTGTAAAGCTCCAAAACCTCTTCCATGTTCAAAAAAATGCTTTAAATTCATATCCCTTCTGTAAGTGAACTGTACATAGCCAGTACATATATGATCTAAATCTGATATTTCTCTGAATTTATCCCATTCCCTACTTACAACCTTTCTGATAACTTTGGAGTCCCCATTAAAATCCAAAATGTATGCATCTTCCTTATCATAATGGGTATTACTATGTTGAGGAAGAAATGATCCAGTTGGTGGGCAAACATCGTGACCTAAAATAGGTGTAAACCTTTTTAATCTACCTTCACAAACTTCCGTAGTAACCTGTTGAATAACATCAGTGGGGTAACCTCTATTATGGAACATGTCACTCACAATATTACATTCAGTGACAAAGTCCTCGTCGTTGGATGTCATATGGCTAACTCTAACCATTTGCCCTTTGACTAAATTTTTCTTTTGAAATAAAGGGTGCCCACTACTGAAATGAAGGTAGGAATTTGAAAATGATTTCTTTCTGTAAATTTTAGAGGAAAACTTGCCATTTTCCTTAGTGATACTTACATCAAGATAATTGAGTGTCTCCTTATCTAAATGATAGGTAAAATCCAGAAAGCTGGTCATACTTTTTAAGTAAATCAAAAATTAAAAAAATTTTTTCAAAATATTTTTCTTCACTAGCTATCCACAAAATACAAATGTCGTCTAAAAAGTGTTTGTATAAGGACCAACAATTGGTAAATTTACTATTGAAAACATAATTGTGTTCCCACCAAAATAGAACAATGTTAGCATAAGTGGGGGCACAACTGGCCCCCATCGCCACACCTTTGATCTGCTTGTAAAATTCACCCTCAAAAAACATGTAATTGTTATTGAGAATAAGTTCCATGAAAAAAAAGACATTGTTAAAATCATTGTTAGAGAAATGTCTAAATGTCCTCATATAGTCTTCCAGCCATTGCAAACCAGTGTCGTGAGGTTTACTACCGAACAAATCCACAATATTCAAAGTGATAAAGATCAAAGTGTCTCTGTATAGTTCGGATTTTAAATGTCTAAGAAAATCCCAAGAATCCTTTAATACTGCTGGACCAGTCAATGACAGATCTTTAAGCTTGGCGTCTACACATTTAGAGACTGGTGATGTAATTTCACCTTCCGAAGAAACTATAAGTCTAAATGGGGGGTCCAGGGTACTCTTATGTACTTTCGGAATCCCAAACACCAAAGGAACTCTAGGTTGTTTGTTGAATAAGTAGTTAAATGTATCCAAATTAATGGAACTCTCTAGAAGTAAGTCATTAAGCATAAGATGGATTCTGGAATTAACAATATTAACCTCATTAATGGAAGCTAGGACATATTTTGAAGAATTGCTAAGTTCATCTTTCATTTTGGGCTCGTAGAGGATACTGTCCATCAAAACAGTCCCTCCACCCTTATCGGGTTGCATAATTCTCATGGTATGATCAGTTTTTAGAGAATCAAGTAACTCTCTTTCATCTTTGGAAAGGTTTGAATGAATTTTGTGGTACTGAACCTCCCTTCTGATTTCCCTTTCCATAATATTTTCTAAGTTTCTATGTTGTGGATGAAGAGGGGGGTTGAAAGTTCCCTTTCTCCTCAGAGGTGTCACAGTAGTGTTAACATACTTGCTGTTACCAAAGTATATAGCTAAGTTCTTTTTCCTGATAAAAAGCTTCAAGTCCAGTATAGCTCTGGCCAAATTAACCTTTCTCAAAGGAATAAACTTGAAACCCTTAGAAAATAAATTGAAATGGTCAACAGTAATAGGAAGGCTACTATAATTAAAAATATTATAGCCTTTAAATGAATGGACATTGTTTGATATAGAAATAACATCTGGATTTGATTCGATTAATATCGTGTTTTCCTTCCCTGATCAGACCACGCACACTATCTGCTCATAAAGTGAGCTACCTCAGCCACATACCTTTTGTTCCTGGAGTGGAAGAAAATGTGAGCATTGTGTGACTTACCTTGGCCTGGTCACAACCTTGAACCATACTATGAGTTGTGCAATACATTTCACAGGACATTACATTTACGTTGTAGAGCTATTACAGTTTTACACTTCACTGCAGTGACAGTAGAACACACATGCAATGAATACAGCCATGCTGCAAATATTAAGACAGATTTATTTAGGTTTGCAGTCTATGACTATTACAGTTGTGCACTTGACTGCAGCAACCTTACCATAGACACACAATCCATACAGCTCTAGCGCCATTATGTTATGACACCACAATCCTGCTGTACACCTTTTTGCTTACTGTTATTGGTATTGTTTATTGTTTATTGCAATACAGTTGCTATTGTTCATTTATTGCACTACAGTTCTAATTGACCATTTATTGGACTACAGTTTTTATTGTTTATTCTTTATTGCAGTACATTTTTTATTCTTTATTGCTTATTGTACTACAGTTAGTATAATATATGAGTACTTACCTCACTTACAGCACTATCTGGCTAGGAGCCCAGCATGAGACTGAATATTTCAGGTCCTCTTATCTGCAGCTTTTGGGGAAAAACCACACCATTATGCATACCGTTTTTTCAGACATTCAGCTTGCATTTTGGTAAAACAGTGGAAAAAATACTTACATATTTGTGGGGCATGCCCAGCCCTAGCCTCTTGGACCCAGATGTCCAAGGTTCCCCTCTTCTTTCACTTCACGTCATCATAGAGGTGATGACAGCACTCACCAGTGTGGGGGATACCAGTAGCACTGGTAAGATCCCTGGCCAAATGATCCCAGGCCTCAGCCTTACACTCTGAGCCTTGGTAACCACCCTGCAGCAGCCTAGGTTCATAACTATGTATGAGGAGCCCAACAAAACCCCTGGACTCCTGCACATCCCATCTCTGCTCCCAAAAGCATGTATCCTCTCCAACACCACCTGACATATCAGCAGATAAGCAGACTCCAACAAATGGTGCAAAATTCCCACCTATTGGTCTTAATATAGGCCTTTTTCCTGCTCTTGCACGTCATTTAGCAACATTCAAAAAAGTGCTGGGGTGCTTAGCATTGCACAAATTAGCCATGCAAAGCTGTGCATTGTGAAAACTAGCACAACCATCATTTTAGTGAAACTTAGCAACACTCAAACAAAATTAGCCATTATGCATGTTTAAGCAGTGCTTAGCACTGCGCAGCTCTCCCAAATGTAAAAATACTGATTGTAATTTAAAAGACATTTTACATTGCATTCAGCAAATTATATGTGTACTAGGGACTCAAACACAGGCCCTAAAAAGCTTTAGACTGTCACACTACCCATTTTGCTGCTTGGATAGTATATAAAGTAGTATACCTTCACATACACTACTAAGCAATTGCAGAGCAATGCGCAAATGAGCTTAAACAGGTGTTAACATAGGCAGACAAACATAATTAATTACATCAGGTTTCTATATTTAGATGTCTGGCAGGTGTCAGCAAGCACAGCTTGGCATTGCTGTACTCAGCACACGCTGCACAAATGAATATCAAAAAAGTTTAAATAATAAAAAAAAATAATGTATAAATTTAAAACACAAACTATTAATACACAGCACATTTCAACAGTAGCACGGAACATTACAGGGAGCCCCTCCATGTACACAGATTCTCTACACTCTACACAAATTCAATATCCCTGTTAGTATGCTCTCCCTCACCAGGGATGTCATGATTAATATGCTTGGAATGCTGCTGAGGGGGAACCATGGCCATGTACATGGGTACATTCTATGTAGGCTCTATATGACATCTACATGGATTTTATTAAATCCTGGGGATATTGTTGAATGTCAAGATTTCTATGGAGATTGGGAATAAAAAAATAACAGTAAAAGGAAATATGCCCTATCAAAAGAAAAGTGAAAGAATATGCTTGTATTGTGTAAAGAAGAAACAACAGAACACTTTTTTTTTTGAAATACAACAGAGTCAAAAAATGTGGAACAAATTATATACAGATTTCTTTTGGAAACTTTAAGACTAATAATAGTATAAATATGGATATGATTGAATATGGTTATTATGAGAACATAAGCAAAGAATCAGCACTGGATTTGGATAAAAACAAGTTTTATACATAACCTGGGTATTATGGAATGAGAGGATAATTATATTTAGCGGAAAATGGACATTGTCATTAACAATAAAAAAAAAATATATATATATATATATATATATATATATATATATATACATATATATATATATATATATATATATATATATATATATATATATATATATAGGTATAGCAATAGATATATAGATATATAACTATATAGATATAGATATAACTGGAACTTGGTTTCACTCCTGGTTATATTCATCCATACTTATGTCTTAATCTTAAACCTCCTCTATTGTCACCTTTTACTCTCTTCCACGCTATTAGTTTCATTATCACATAATTTCCTTGCATTTATCTCACCAAGCAAAACTTGCTTGTTTTCCTTTCTTCAGTACATACTTATTTCTATACACTTTCTACAGATGACCCATTCCTCTGACTCTATTGATTCCTCTTTACACTCATTCTCTGTTGTCTCACTACTCTCAGTTTTCTTGTTGTCTTTCATCTATAGACTCTCCCCAGGATTTAATAAAATCCATGTAGGCAGAGCTTAGAGAATACATGGAATGTATCTATGTAGAGGGCCATGGTTCTCCCCTCAGCAGGGCTCTGTGCATATTCATAATGGGGCGCTGCCGAGGGAGAGCTGAGGAACATGGATATTGAATCAGTGTAGGGAGAGGTGTGGCAGCTACCCATGGCTGCAGATGAGTGTGAGTCTCCCTGTAATGCTCCCCGCCACTGTTGTAATGTTGTGAAGTGTTTTAAATGTATGTCATTTTTATGATGTTTTATGTTTATTTTTAACTGCATGTTTGTGCGGTGCAGCGTGGAGCACAGCAATGCCAAGCTGTGCTCACATATAGACAGCTGACACCTGCCAGACATCTAAAAAATAACCGGATCTAATTAATTTTTTATTTATAGCTGTGTTTAATCGTGTTTCGCAGTGTGGTGCTCATCAATGCTCACAGGTAGCCTAATAGTATATGTCAAGGTATACTAGGTTTTATAACATCCAACTAGTTACATAGGTAGAGTTATGGTCTTATGTGTTGTAGTTCCTGGGTTTGAGTCCATATCAAGTAGAATATGTCTGCAAATGAATGTACTATTTTCTTTAATTTCATTGAACTATTGTGAATATTGGCACTGCTACGTTTTGCTAAGCCCTCATTTATGCTAAGCAGTGTATAAACATGCTAATGTCTACCAATGTTTGCATGGTGTTAAGCCACACTAAAGTCACAGTTCTGAGTGTATTTGCACTGCTTGGCTTCTCTTAGCTGGTCTGAGCACTGCTAAGTGACTAGGTGCTTTTTTGAATGGTGCTAAATGACGTTTAAGAGTGAGAAAACAGCCTATATTAAGCCCAATAGGGGGGAATTCGGCATCATTCATTGGAGTTCAATCAGCTATTGGTATGGATGCTGGTCTTGGCAAAGATGTGAGCTTTCGGGCACTGAGGTGGGGTATCAAGGAGTCTAGGGTCATGGTTGGGCTCCTTGTTAAAAACCATGAACCCCGACTGATGCGTGGTATATTCCAGGGATTGGAGTGTAAGGCCGAGGCCTGGGACCATTTGGTCAGGGAAATCACCAGTGTTACTGGTATCCCCCACACTGGTGAGCAGTGTCATCACCATTATGATGGCATGAAAATGAGAAATAAAGAAACTTGGACAGCTCGGTACAAAAGGCTAGAGCGGGGAATGCCCCACAAATATGTAAGTAATGTTTTCCTCTGTTTTACCAATATGCAAGCTGAATGTCTGCAAAACCAGTATACATAATGGTGTGCTTCTCTCCCAATAACTGCAGCTGAGAGGGCTCGCAATGTCGAGCCCCATGCTGGGTGCCTGGCCAGACTGCACCATGAGTGTGGTAAGTATGGGTTTAGTATGCTAACTGTAGTACAATAAGCAAGAAAGATTGAAGCACTTACTGCATAAAATATACACAAGAAAAAATTGCAGTGCAATAAATGGGCAATTAGAGCTGTACTGTAATACATGAACAATAACAACTGAAGTTCAATGAACAATAAACAATAGCAAAAACAGTAAGCAAAATATTGTTCAGCAGGATTATGTTGTCATAACCATGGCAGTAGAGCATTGCTTGTCTATGGTAAAGTTGCTGCAGTCAAGTGTAACACTGTAATACTATATAATATAACATGTAATATAATAATTAAAGCTATGTCAAACCCAGAGCTGTTGGACATGCTACACCTAAAGAAATCCCAATCCCTCCGAGCTACATGCTCTAGGGACCTAAACCTTGTCACCACAATAAATAGGATATGCTGGAAGGATAGATTCCTGTCCCAGAGAATTCCCATACTCTGGAACAGGCTACCCATCTATGTCAAGCAAAGTTCTTCATTAGCACTCTTCAAGAAAAATCTTGATAAGTGGATGGGAAATAGGAAATACACCCTGGGGATCACTTCTGTGGCTCTGCTCAACATTGGCACAGGAAAATAACTTTCTTGGGTGACGTAAGCCAGGGAACCTTGTTGGCTAGGCTTACGTAGGCCCTTGGGCTGATAGCCTAGTACCTACCTATGAACCTATGAATCTAATAGATGTAGAATGCAAAAGTAATGGCCTGCAAACTATTGCTTAACTCATAGTATTGTCCAAGGCTGTCTCCAGGCCAATATCAGTCATATAATGCTCTCTGTTCCTCCTACTTCAAGTAATAAAGGTATATGGGTGAGGTTGCCCACTCCATGGGCAGATATTGCATGTGTACTTCACAGATATTTCAAAGCAATAACAATACAAAATGTTCACCAGTATTGTTGATACTAAAATACAGGTGTTTTAATATATGCAGTACAGTTGTATTCCATGCTTGTGTGTTCTAATGTCACTGCAGTCAATTATAACACTGCACTTGTTCTAGAATGCAAAAATAATGTCCTGTAACTTGTATTGCTCAACTCATAGTATGGCTCAAGGTCATCTTCAGCACACTATCAGTCACACGATGCTCACATTCTCTCTCTCCCCAGGAACAAAAGGTATATGAGTGAGGTAGCCCATGATATGAGCAGATATTGTGTTTAGATTTCACAGAGATTTCAAATCAATAAGAATAACATGTTCACCAGCATTGTTGATTCATAAATAAATCTGTCTACTTCCAGTATGGCTGTATTCCCTGCATGCCTGTACTAAGTTGCTGCAGTCAATTATTACATTATTTGCAGATGTCCCTTGTAATCACAGCTATTGGGTTCTATTCCCATGCCTGGCAACTAAGGCATGACAGCTGTCTAGTTTATGAATTGTTCACAAACATGCCTCTCAAGCGTCATGATTTGTGTACTGTAATTAATATTGCATAATCTGTCACAGGATTAATACAGAAATGATTACCTGGAATGCAAAGTATTAACAAATCTGCTTACAGAACACCTTGGTAGTTATATAAGTCCACATGATGTGCAAGTGTTCTGTCTAGTTGTGTACCGGCATTTGTCATTGCTTGGCCCATACTGACCCATGAAACAGCTTGAGAGGTATATATGTCCTACATCACCTATAGGAGAGTTGTAGTCACTGTACACAAAACTGACAATACACACCTGTAGAGTTAATAGTACCACTGTTTTCAGGGAAATAATCTGTAATGTAACTAATGGACTGTTTTATCTTTACCCAACCCTTATCTGCATGTTTTCAATATTGTTATGTATTATTATGGTTTACTATTAACATATATTGTTAAAATAACTATATTTTGGGAAATGTGTTTTTATTGTTATGTGCTGTTATGCTTTCATATTAACATATCTTGTTAAATTAACCATGTGGTTGCCCTCATGCTTTAACTGTTACTGACATGCTGTTAACATACTGATTGTTGTGTTATTTCATGTTGTGTCATGCAGAATAAGCATTGCTATGTATTTTGGTTAATTAATATGATGTTCCATGCTGTTAATACTAACAATGATTTGTTCATAGCTAACCTCAACTTATTGCTTTATCTCAATTACTACAACACGTCATGGTAGGCCAGTTCCGGCTGATCCCCCTTACCTTGCCTCAACCGGCCATGGCACAGGGTCCCAGCATGGCTGAAAACCAGACCGGTGGTGCCCCTCTGCTGCTCTGCAATACCTGCAGCATCATGTAGTACCGCCCTGTGGGAAGTTGTCCCAGCACCCCTGGGAGCGGTGGCGGAGGGTGAATTGTCACCCGGTCTGAGCTGCCGATCTTGTTGTATGGGATAGTCCACCGTGGCTATGACAGCTGCCTGCACTGGATTGAGGACATGCTGTACAACCCAGTAGGGCAATCTCACCCTGGTGCCCAGCCTCCAGCACTGCCACCCCTGGGGCAGTGAAGGAGCAATGCCGACAGTCCCATGGGTGGGGATGTTAGTCATGTTGCTGCCATCTGGAACCACATGGGACTTGAATTCCACTACGCCCTCCCTATTGAAGGCGTTCACCCTCCTCGTGTCACATACTGCTGTCTTGTCTGTTTGCAAAAGCATCCTCACCTACCCAACTTACCTCCCTCACATGTATCTATGTCCCATCCCCAACATTACACTTTCACCTTAAAAAAAAATGGCCACCTGTCCAAAAAAAAAAAAAATTTCAGCCCATATATAACTCTCTATTTCGCACACATGTCCACTGGACACATGTAATTTGGTCCAATTAGGTTTACAATGCAATTATGTTGTCCTTACCCCTTCTTCTGGGGTTTGAGAGTTCAAATTCATCTACAAATTCTGTCAAAGTGCACAGCTGATGCTTTACAAGGAATGGATAGCTACGGTTCTTTCCTACACCCTTCCTGCACATCCCTCCCTGCCTTTCACTATGCCCCCCCCCGTTTGCCCCCATTTCACTACTTTCTTATCTCCCCTTTTTTCTTTTCTATATATTTTTAGTGACATGCCGCATCATGCAACTTCTCTAAGCTCAGCTTAATAGAGCTATAATGACTATATGCGTTTATAATATTGTAAAACACATGTACAAGATAAAGACCTCTGCCATGATTCAAACCTAAGGCCATCACATCTGCAGCACACTGCATTAACCTGCCATGCCACACAGCTCTTTCTTAAAACAGGTGGTTTAAACAAAATATAGTAATTGCCAATTACAGTCATTACGCATGTTTCAATGGAGCTGTGCACCCCTCCACACCGCGCAAACTGGAATAAAATGTAATGGAAAAATGGAAGTGGACCTTGGACTCATAGGTTCATAGGTAGGTACTAGGCTATCGGCCCTAGATTAACATACAGTAGAATTATAGGTTCATAGGTAGGTACTAGGCTATCGGTCCTAGATTAACATACAGTAGGATTATAGGTTCATAGGTAGGTACTAGGCTATCGGCCCTAGATTAACATACAGTAGGATTATAGGTTCATAGGTAGGTACTAGGCTATCGCCCTGGGGCCTACACAAGCCTAACCAAAAAGGTACCCTGGCTTTCGCCACCCAAGAAAATTATGTTGCAATAGTACACCACTAGACAGCCAGGATGTAACTGAGGCCTGTGATAGCAGGTATATGTGTTCTTATATCAGCAACATGTAGAAAGTCACCTGCTAAGGCATCGATGGCAAAACACATGGGACTCTGGTGCAGAAATACATCCATATAAAGCCATTCATATACTGATGGATGTAGAAAATGTTTATCACAGCCTGGATTTGTGCACATATATCTTGCAAATACAACTGCTGTAGCAGTGACTCAGTACCGCAGTCTGTTAAATGCCTTGCATACAGTACATTTTGCCACACACACAGTCCTGGGTTCAAATCCAGTGTTGTGTTGCATTTCAGTTATATTATTGTGAAGATTGCAATTAATGAATGACTCATGCACTCTTTATCCACACAAAGCTTTGCAAATTAAATAACTGCTTTTCAGTGCTGGAAGTCACAGGCCTGCAGGTAAGGACACACTTCACATATCCGTATAGCATTAGTATATGTAACTTAGTACTCTGTTGGCCTAATGTACGTACCTTAAATGGTTTACTATCATAATGCTGACATGCACTTGTGTGAAACACAATAATATTGACACTAATAAGCGAAAATTGAGTTGACCTGTAGCCAAGTTGTCGAATCTGTACAGTAATGTACGAATTCGACATTACATGGACAGTTTTGACATCTGATGGTATGCTCCACCACCCCATGATTTAAACATCAGTTCAAGAAAGGGATCATCGACATTCTGTATGGTATGGTAATTTTTTCGACCTTATTAGGCTCATGCAATTGTCCGACGATAATGTGGTGGTTGCATATATAATAGTAAACCACCTTAAACACATGCCTTAATTGGAGTGCAAAGGGTACACTCAGCCTGGCTCTGCCTCTACAAAAAGGCTGACACAGCTGTCACAGATACACCTACAGTTTGTTGTCCTCCAAACTGATCACAGTCTCTGCCTACAGTTTCATACTGTTTGCTAGGCTAACAACCACAAGGGCCTCTTTATGCCTAGCCATGCATCCCAAATCTCTGACAAGTTCTGATACCCTTAATAAGTGTAAGCAGTGGCCTGGGAGATGAGCCATTTACAGGTTACCTGTGTCCATTAAAGACAGAAGTGCCAAACCAGGGAAGAATTTCCAGTTTACCATCCAATTGTTCAAGTTGCAGTTAAATTGAGTTAGGGAGGAACTCTGCTTGACATATATGGGGAAGCTATTCCATGGATGAGGTATTCTCTGGGATACATACCTATCTCTCTAGCAGGTCATATTTTTATCACAGGCAAGGTTTAAGTCTTTAGAACTGGAAATTCTGCTGCTATTTGTTTTGTGGATATGCAAGAGGTCCATTACAGTGGGGTCTGACAATGCCTTATATGCCAGGCATAGATCTCCCCTCAAAAGCCTATAGGAGACAGAATACAAAGATAGGGACTTGAAGCGGTCTGCGTAGGACATTTTAGTTATGTCCCATATTCTTTTTGTAAGTAAATACATATATTACCTGCAGCAGCAGCTGCAGCCTGTGGTACACACAGCTCTATGTAAAGGTTTCTGCTACAGACCTACCCTCTGCTATGATGTAATCTCCTCACCCAAGTAATGTCCATTGCAACAGCTCAGAAAAGGGCCCTGGTCTACATGAAGGCCTTATATATTGCACAGTGGTTGCATGTCCTTGACTAATGATAGTGCAATTCAGTTATTTTGGCTGCACTTAGCATATCAGAGCCACAGATCAGTTTAGAGATAATTACCTGATAATCAGAAGTATATTAAAAATCCAAACAGCTGGCTGTGGGGAAACATTCTGTATGAGACTTTCCTCACACACAGCATGCTTTTGAAAAACATTACTAGTAGCACTTTTCAACAGAGGAGTACTGCACTCCATCAGGTATGTAACTGCTTTTTGTGTATAACAGGATGCAGATGGGAGGCTAGAGGTATGGGGAATAGGGTTTAAAGCAGTAAGCCTGTAGTACATCTATGGGAATGACATGTTGGTGATACTCACATGTCCCCATATAATGTGATGCAGATGGGAGGATGGAGGTATGGGGAATAGGGATTACAGCATTAAGCCTGCCTTAGACCTGTGGTGATGACATCTCATTGATATCCTGCTGTCTTACACATACAGGGGACATACAGTACTTCAAGGTTCCATTGCCTTTTGTCATTGGGCTGTCCATTTATAGTGGTTGTAATAACACACTGATTTTTGTCTGCCACTGGTGCTATGATATATTATTGGGTGGTTGACCTTAGAGGATATACCACAGTAGACTGGAGTGTTGGGTGTATGATCATACAGCAGAATCTCTCATGGCACACAGAAAAAAACCTCAATATTGATACCATCTCGGTTGTATCCACACATGTAGTATGTTGTCACACTGTGGGGTATGACATGTGTGAGCAAGCAGTGGATAGTGCCGGCCATTTTGCCCTTGCTGTATCTGTTCATAGTGGATGTCCACATATCTGATCCTGTAATGTGTTCCCTTGTGTTGTCTTTCAGGAATAATGTACTGTAGACACTATGCCCCCTTTCTAGATGAGGAGAATGAAATGATACTTGAAGGACTAAGGCAGCATCATCACATCCTGCTATCCAGTGGGAGGCATAACAGGGAACAGCAGGCTGCATTGTGGGCATACCTTGTCTGGGATGTGAATGCCAGTGGCCATCAGGACAGGACATATGAGCAGGTTCGACACCATGCAGCAGACATGGTGAATGCTGCATGACGAACAGCAGCTGATGTATCTAGAGATCGTGTCATCACCCGTGGAGGGCCTGAGGGGAACAACCACCCTCAGCCACTGAGGAATTCCTGGTGAACCTAGGAACACATGACAGCTCCCAGGCATCCATCACACCATACATCATGGGGGCGTGTGCCCAGTGTCCACAGCAGAGGAGCGGGCAGGTAAGCTTACTTTGATCACCATTGTAATACTGTAGCAGTCATTGTGTCAGGCTGTACATACTTTTATGTCAGTGTCAGGTCTATCTGATTTAGGGGGGTTGGTGTTTAAGCTCAGTTGTACACTCATACACAGAATGTCACCAATACATCAAGTAACACAAGTAGCTACTGTACAAGTAAGATATATGCACGTATTACCTTGTTGTGCTGCAGCATGCAGTGGTGCTGACAGTACCTCACCTTCAAATTTTTACAGATCCGACAGGTGTTTTCCAAAGCCATGGTCCTGCTCCTGGTAAGCTTGATGCTACTTTGTTACGGAACATATATATGCTATTAAAGTTAAGGGCCAGAATAATGTACACTTATGTTTGTGTGTAACTAGAGTAGAATATTTGTATGTTCCACTCTGGAACATTTACCTAAGGTTCTTAGAGTGGGTAATCACGAGGTTTAATTTAACAAACAGAACCACTTTTGCAGTTATAGTTAAGAGTGAATATGCCTCCTGGTTTACATGAGGCAATTAATCTGACATGCCTTTTAAAAACTGAAAGGTTAATGGTACATACCTTAGGCATTGAAACCTGTATTTGTATATTTATTTATTATTTATTTTAATTTATTTTAACATTATTTTACCAGGATAAATCCAACTGGACACAAAGTGTCCATTTTCAGTGGAGTCCTGGGGAGAAAAGCTCCAAGGAAGTTAACAGAGTACATACATGGTTTAGATAACAATAAAATAAACTGGTATACACGGTAAGAGAAACAAAGAAGTACAACAACAATTTTGTAAAACAATAAGATACTCAAACAATAAGATACTCAGGAGTAGAACCCCTATTTGCAATATTTACAAAAAAAAAATACATATCAGGTGAGTATATCAGGTGAGAATATACTGCATGCAATGGAGGCATACAGTGGGTCACTTATATGGAGTAGTGGGTCTTCAAGGGGGGGCTTTGCAGTTACAAAGAGGGTTAGCATAGAGGTGTGAATTAAGAAGGCCCTTGAAGGTGCTTGTGTGACTTTGTAGCCTGAGTTCAGGTGGGAGGGTGTTCCATACTTTAGCAACATCATAAGGGAATAGGGCCTCCCCAGCGCTGTTATTGCATGGGTTGATTTAAATCAGGTTTTTGTTACATGAACATTTTTCCCTTTTGGGGTTGTGAAAGTTTAGTATGTCAGCTAGGGCAGGGCTCTTCCCAAGATGAAAAAGAATTTGATGGGCTATGATCAGTTGGTGGTAGAGTAGGAGGTTTGGAAATTCTAACCAGTGCAGTTTAATTAGGAACTGGCAGTAGTGGGAATGTGATCTATTATTGGCAGCAAACCTAGCTATTTTATTGTAGCATGTGGAGAGTTTGCTCAGGTTAGTTTTGTTAATGTTGGTGAGGACTGGAGAGGCTTACAGTAGTGTCGATAAGAGATGAGTTCTGGCTATTGTTGTTCTAGTTTCGGGGGTTAAGAATAGCATGCAAGATATAGGCAACCAAGTTTTTTATGGACTTTAGAGATAGTTTGGGATACGTACTTGTTGAATTTAAGTTGTTGATCAATAGTGATGCCTAAGAGTTTGGCCTCAGTTACTGGGGTGATGAGGGTGCCATTGGTTGACATGATGGTAAAGTTGGTGGAGGAGTGATTGATTGGGTGGAATAGTATTAGCTGTGTTTTTTGGGGGGGTTAGTATTAGTTGGTAGTTGTTTAGCCTGTTCTCAACCTCAGTGAAGGATTCCTGGGCTTTACTTTGTAGTAATTGGATGTTTGGTGCTGAGCAGATTAGAGTAGTGTTATCCGCATACTGGACAATGTTGGCTTTAGTGGTAGCTAGGTGGAGATTATTTGTAAATATGTTGAAGAGAAGAGGACCAAGGACTGAACCTTGTGGGACACCGCATGTGACAGGGAGTGGGGGGTATAGGGAGTTGCCCCATTTGACAGATTGTGACCGGTTGTTTAGGTAACTGTTAAACCATTTTAGGGTGGAGTCATCGAGGTTGAGTTCTGCTAGGCAGGTGAGGAGTTTGCTATGGGAAACTGTATCAAATGCCTTGGATAGGTCTAAGAAGGTGGCTGAGACCAGCTTCCCTTGGTTCTTATTAGAGTTTATGCTATTGGAGAATTTAATTAGAGCAGTGTTGGTGCTATGGGAAGGTCTGAATCCATGTTGGATTTTAGTTAGAAGGTTGTTAGTTAACAGATGGGTAAGAATTAGTTGGTGGATAAAATTTTCTAGAATTTTTGAGAGGGGTGATAGGATAGCAATGGGATGGTAGTTGGAGAGGTCAGTAGATGGACCTCCCTTGTGGAGAGGGATGATATATTTGGTTTTCCATAATGAAGGAATGGAATGCATGGAGATAGATCTGTTAATGAGTAGGGAGATGGGGTAGGTGATGGCCTTGGATGCAATTTGGAGATATTGAGCTGGGAGATTGTCGGCAGCTAGGGTGGTAGGTTTGAGTTTAGCTAAGAGATTTTGAATGGTTGTAGTTGGAAATGGGTTAAAAGTGAAGGGGGTGGAGTTAGTCTGGTAGTTTAAGGGTTGATGTTGGGTCATGAGTGATATAACACTTACCAGGTTCAGTATTGAAGAGGTAAAGTAGTTATTAAAACTAGAGGCTATGTGTGGATCAGTACCTGTGATATCTGGGGGTGGTGTGGTGGCTTTACCAGGCTGGAGGATGTTGTTCACTGCAGCCTAGAATTTCTGTGGGTTGTTGTTATGTTTAGTTTGTAGGGAAATATAGTAGTATTTCTTGTCTAACCTAACCTGCTTTTTTGCTTTATTTCTGAGCTCAGCAAAGCTTTGCCTAGTTACGGGAGTTTTGTATTTTTGCCAAGTTATCCAAGCTTTGTCTCTAGTCTTGAGTAAGATTTTTGTGGCTTTGTTTAACCAGGGGGCAGGATTACTTTGCAATCTTATAGTTTTTAGTGGGGCTAGTTGGTTTAAAATCTCTAGGAATTTGGCATTAAAGTATTCTACTGCATTATCCAGGGGAAGGGTTTTTAATGGGAGCCCAGTCACAGGATTTTAGGGCTTCTGAGAATTGTTCTGGGGACAAGTTTTTTTGGAAACGGATTTGTAAGAGAGCGGGGGTGTTAGTAGATATTTATTTTGTGCCGAAGGAGAACGGTTGGGTTATGGTCACTGAGGGAGTCAGGTAGTATTCCAGATAGGTGGGCAGTATTGGGCTGGTTAGTCAAGATCCAGTCTAAGGTGGATTCTCGTTTGGTGGTTTTGTCAATCCTTGCGGGTGAGTGTATGAGTTGTATGAAATTATATAGGTTTATGTGGTTGGTGGCTATGGGTGAGTGTATAGTGTTCCAGTCTATGTTGACATCACCTAGGAGTAAAGTTTCTTGGGACAGGGAGTGGGAAGCCCAGGGGAGTATAGATCCTAGTGTCTTAAGGTTGTCTCCTGGTGATATATAAATGCTGAGTAGGTTTAATTGTTTGTGTTGGTTTAGTAGGATTTTGGTGAATATGGTCTCAGCAGTGTTGAAATCTGGGGTTTCTTTTTGAAGGAGCTGGACTTTTAAATTGGATTTGTAAAGAAGGGCAATGCCACCACCTTTTCTGTCTGGTCTATCAACTCTTAATATGTTAAAGCCAGGTGGAGTTATAGAGTTATCTTTAATGTGGGGTTTAAGCCATGTTTCTGTAATCACTATAATGTCTGGGTTGTATACAGAGATAATTCCATGTAACTGTTCTATTTTATTTATGATACTGCGAATGTTTAGGTTTAGAATGAGTAACTCAGTGGGTTTATGCTTAAATGGGAGGTTGGGGTTGGGTGTGGTATGTTGGGTCAGGGTTGGGGTGGATATCACCTCCTAGTAGTAGTTGGGCTGCAATACTGGTAATGGTTTTAAAGTAGAATACAGTTAGGAAGTGGTGTTTGAGGCTGGGGTATTTTTTGGATTGTGAGGTGTAATGGATAGGAGAGATGAGTTGAAAAATTAAAGGGTAAAGGATAATATGTTGTGCGTTTGCAGATATGAAGGGATGGTTTGTGGTGTATGGTAGGCTGGGGGATTTGATACAGTGCATAGTGTTAAGTGGATGGTGATAAGTAGTAATGAAGGAGAAAAAGTAAAGACAGATGGATAGGGAAGGCAAGAGTAATGGAATTATATGGTTGTGGGAGTGTGGTGTTGGTGACATGGTGATTGTGTTATCTGTGTTTTAAGACTGTGGATGGGTGTAGAAGGAGAGAGGTAGTATGCAGTTTTGTGGTTTATTGGAATAGAGGTTGTGGTGGGTTTAATGGAGTGAGGGTGCAGTTTAATTTTAATAATATGCAGTATAAACAAAATCTTTTAAGATATACAATAACATCATCAGACAGAAGACAATAAAATAAATGTTACAATGTCAAAATAGATAAGACAGTATATGCATACAGTAGTTTTTTTTTTTCTATAGTCTATTCGGATACACTTAGTTTACTAGCTTATACAACATGAACAGAATTGTGCCCTAAGCAATCTATTGTAACAATTCACAGGAAAAAAACTTCAGCAGATCCAGTACCAAGTTATACATTAAATATAAAATAGCAAAAACTGTCAAGCAAAAATACAAAATTATGTAATCAAATATGTCAATTCCGCTAGAGTGAAAAACTCTAAAACTCCACTGCGATAATCACAAGTCACTGACCCCAAAATAATGATAAAGATTGCACAAACTGCTCACAAAAATTACCATTAGGCTTGCACCCGTCAGGATATACAACGCATCAGACTGGACCCAAAGCTTCATAAACCAACTTACCTCAGACAAACGATAACCTGATAAAAAGTCCCTCATGCACAAAAGTTGAAAACAAGTACAATAAAAACACAGTTCTCACATCAGTTCTTAGAAGTATAACTTTTCAGAAACTTTGCCTGAAATAAACTGTAGGCTTATTTAGATGTAGGTGGATGAGACCAGCAGGTCTTTTTCAGTTCAGCTGCAACTTCCCTTGGGCCGCTTCTTTCAATGTCCTGCACCTGAAGACTTCACATCTCCACTGAGAGCATTTAAGCATGCAGAAAAAACATTAGATATACCATTCGTTGCAAAAATCTGAAAAATACCTTAGGCATTGAAACCTGTATTTGTATATATTTGTTAAGATAGTTGTATGGGTGTTGGTTTATCAAGTATAGTTTCATATTGAATAACTAAAAGTTAAACTGTAGTGGTCAAGTTTCACTTGATTTAACTGGTGTGCTTGTTATACAGGCCTTGAGTTGAATGTGTATTTTGTTGTGAGGAAGTCTGTTGTGCATGAAAGCGGAGATGAGAAGATGTGAGACTGGTAATGCAGTTGCTGATCCTCATTAGTATGACTGTTGTGGATTTTCCATACATAATAGTGCAGGTAGTAATGTACTGCTTTTGTCTTCATTTCCACAGGTGACTGGGGGATTGTAGTCTCTCCCCCACACAACCTAATAATGTCAGTGTCTGTTTGGACTCTGATGATGATGGTGGCCATAGTGAGGCACAGGTGGGGTTGTCGGTGGCTGAATCTGTCCCAGAGGTTGACATCCTTTTTCTCCCTCCATTGTCACACCACACAGTATGCCCACACATACCCAGTCCCCACAGGCCACCGATAATGGACAGTCAGAGGGTGGAGACATTGCACAGGAAAGTGTGGCAACTATGGCTACAGTGAGTGGAGACACTGGCCATTGACAGACAGTGAGTGAGGTCCCACATAGGTAGATTGACAGGGGTGCTTGTAGGAGGACTGCTGTCCATCCATCACCTATTACAGGTGTCACGTCTCGGGTCACTTGGTGTATGTTTCAGGCCATCATGGAGACACAGGCATGTTCTGAATGGAACACCGGACATATGCTTAGGGTTATGAATGCAGTGCAGTCTGACATCCATGACTGCCTCCACCACATTGGAGACACCCTGGATCAGTTCACTGATGCAGTGGACAGAAGGTAGGCTGAGACAATATCTGTCTTGGACCACGCATTGTCTGTGCTGGAACATGTGTTTGGAGTTGGGCATCAGACCCATGGGCATAGGTCAGCAACACTATTTGCAGAGAGTTAACATGGCCATGCACAGTCATGCTCCGGTAGTGGCAGTACATCCAGTGCTACAGATGGTAGTTTGCTGTCCACACCACAATGTGGCAGGCCATAGGCTCATGGTCCTGGGTGGTCCCATGGGGATCATGGTCCCAGCAAACAGCAGTCACTGTTAGGTACTAACTCCTGCTCTGACCTTGGGTATGGTGGTGTCAGTGCAACTCCTGTCAGAGCTAGCTCCAGTGTTCAGGGCTGGAGATGATGAAATGTCATCTCTACCATGCATGGTCTACAGCTGTCCAAAATGCACATGTGTAGGGCTAGCACTGAACTTGACTGTGTACATGCACACACTCACACACCACTGTCACATGAAGGTCACCTACAGACACACAGGGCACTTTTCCGACTCGCACATATGCTGTGAACTGTTGGGGCTAGCCTAGGCCTCCAGCACAACCACCCAACACCCTGTGCAAATGATGATACCTGTGCCACATCCCTGTCATCCTTCCCATTGATGCAGAGAAATGACACTATGTGCCTGATGCACAGGGTGAATATATAACTTGCCATGTACTTGTGTAATGCAGTATTGCCATGCCACATTTAGTGGTCACCGACAGATACTGTATGCTGGCATGTGTCATGTGTTTGCAACATATGTTTGTGTACCTTATATTGTGTGATGTTGTACTGGCAGTATTGTTACACAGTGAGAAGGTGTGTCAAGGACCTGTGTATGTTTCTGTTCCAGGGGTCTGGAGTGATAACCTATGGAAACATGGCAGCAATAAAGCAGCACAGGATGCCATGTCAGCACAGCAGAAATATGTCTTCGGCAAGGTACAGCAGTATAAGTGCTTAACTCCATAGGTTTATATGTGTATAACAGTCTAACAAGGACAATGACAGCAGTCTGCGTACTCATGCATTCGTAATTTGTGATAAGGTTGTCTACCCTTGAAACTTGTTACCTGTGTTTTCAGAACTTACACATCTACAAGCTGTGGTGATGGTTTGTATCCGTCTAAAAATAACCTGTGTCTGGTTCAGACATTTGGCCGACATCACTTATGCTTGTCATATTTTGCATCCCATTGTGTAACCTGCACATGATGTGTGTCACAGCAAATGTATGCTTTACATGCATGGGGGGCTTGTTTCATGTAGGGTGCACTGTGTTACATAGCAGTCTCCACAGTATGTACTATGTATACCACATTGATGTTGTAGGTGTTGTAGAACATGTGAGATATGTGTTACTTCTGTCATGTGACGGTGTCTGCCTGAGCCCTCTTGGACTGTGGCATTATGCTCGGATCCTGTACCCAGGAGTATAAAGATGTCTCTGATTGTGATGGCTGTATGACCATTATACTAGTTAAGGTCACACATCAATGGCTTCGTAACATGTTTTAAAATGCTGTAACAGCCCCACACGCAAACATGGTCACATTCAGGCTAGCAGCACTTCCACTCACTGCATACAGGACACACCAAGGCACATATGTAGTGCAAGTTGGCTGTATGTAGATTAGAACACTTACCTATGTACTGGTACACATTACAGATCACAGTACCAGATGCATGCAACACACCTCATGTCTGCTAGTACTATCAGTTTCGAACATATAATACTTGTGATATCAGCAGCCGTTGTTGTGGTCAATCATTTGTGGGGCCACATCACCTGCTACAAATAAAATAATACTAAACTCTACCTATGTCAAAGTTACAAAGGTAATCGGATGTATACCACATGGATATAAACATGCATCAAGTCTGGCTGTGTGAGATTAGAACCCCTATCCACCTTGTCTTATGCATCAGAGCTCTTAGTACATAGTGCATGTGCCACAGTTTTGTCTTCTGTTAGACTGTCAGTCAGTGGTCTTAAGGTAGATGACATCATCAGGCTTTGTAGAGGAAGGCAGTTTGGAAGACAGCAGTTAGTTACAGGGCCAAAAAGTGCTGCATGACTATTGCAGGTAGATACCCATGAGGGCATGTCTGTTATGTTGCAGGGGATACACACACATGCACACACAAGCATACACACACACACACACACACACACACACACACACACACACACACACACACACACACACACAGACACGTGCACACACACGCACACGCACACACACACACACACACACACACACACACACACACACACACACACACACACACACACACACTGTTGGCTGGAGTGAGGTTAGAACCCCTACCTATCTAGTCTTATACACAATAGCTAACAGTACTTATCACACAGGCCATGGCTTTTGTATGATATTACACTGTTAGCTGGCAGTCTTAAGGTAGATGATATCATTAGGTCTTGTAGAGGTGGGGAGTTTGGAAGCTGGCAGCTAGTTACTGGGCCAAAAAGTACAATAACCATTCCAGGTGGATAGCCCATGAGGGCATGCATGTCCATTGTGTTGCAGGGAGATACACACACACACACACACACACACACACACACACACACACACACACACACACACACACACACACACACACACACAAACACACACACAAACACACACACACACACAACAAGTTGGCTGGAGTGAGAGTACAACACCTACCTATCTAGTGTCATACACTATAGCTCACAGTACTTATCGTACATGCCACAGAGTACATCTGTTGTATATGTGATTGCAGGCTCAGTACTTATGAAGTACGCAAAGTGGCTTTGTGTTAGACAGCATGTGTGGCCTGCACAGTAATAGGTTCTTAGGTTCATAGGTGTTTACTAGGCTAATGACCACAAGGGCCTTTTTAAGCCTAGCCATGCACCCCAAATCTCTGACAAGTTCTGATACCCTTGATAAGTGTAAGCATGGGCCTGGGAGATGAACCATTTACAGGTTACCTATTTGCATTAGAAACATAGATGCCAAATCAGGGATGAGTTTTTAGTTTCCCATCCAATTGTCCAGGTTGCACTTGAATTGGGTTAGGAAGGAATTCTGCTTCACATGGAAGGAGAGCCTGTTCCATAGATGGGGTAGTCTCTGGGATACATACGTATCTCTCCAGCAGGTCATATTTATATAACAGGCAAGGTTTAAGTCTTTAGAATGGGTGATTCTGGTACTGTTTGTTTTGTGGATATGCAGGAGGTCCATCAGAATGGGGTCTGACAATGTACTGTATGCCAGGCATAAAGCCCCCCTTAACACTGCTTGCTACTGTTATCCTAGCAGTGAGATAACTGTTATTATTCTTGGTATGTGTGTACAGTTACCAGTATAGCCATATGTGGCTGATTGCAGTTAGATAGGCAAATCTTTAGCCAGGGGATATTGTGCCCTGTCCATGCATGCGTTGACAACATTATACATTACACCCCCTGCTCACCTGTGTCTGTGTATATGGTGACATCCAGCAGGCACAGGGGTCTGTAGGTGAGTATATTATGTACTGTTGCACCCTTAGTTTGGTTCCTTTGAGCAACTGTATGGATGTGTGAGTGCAGATTTACTCATCATTAATAGGGTATGTGGGACAATACATACATCCACTCGTATATCTGTCTATAACAGGGATGTCTCTATAAATGTAGCTGTGTGTGTGTGTGTGTGTGTGTGTGTGTGTGTGTGTGTGTGTGTGTGTGTGTGTGTGTGTGTGTTATATGTATATGTGGTATGTAGATATATGTGGTGAGTCTATGTATCATTGTAAGATATATAGTTGTGTATATCGGTATATATTTATTTGAAAGTACATAGCGATAGATATACTAATCATGTGAGAGAGAGATAGGGACAGATGGATATGTATACATATATGACTGTATGTACAGATGTATTTACACATTGCAGGTCATTTTGATGACAAGGCAACAGAACTATGCTCATTTTAACTAAGTGTAGGAGCATGCCCAGTGGGACTGTCAGTACTTACAAGGTGACTCCAGGCCAGGCCTACCTGTACTCCAGCCTGGCATTTTGTGTGTTGCAGACATTGCCAGCTGCACCCGATTCTGCAGTACTGCACTTCCCTCAAATTGTCCATGACATTCCCTAGCTGTGTGATGTAATTAATATGTGATGCACTTCCCTGACATTGTCCATGGCCTTCCCCAGCTGTGTGATGTAATTAATATGTGACGCACTTCCCTGACATTGTCCATGACATTCCCCAGCTGTGTGATGTAATTAATATATGACTCACTTCCCTGACATTGTCCATGACATTCCCCAGCTGTGTGATGTAATTAATATGTGATTCACTTCCTTGACATTGTCCATGGCCTTCCCCAGCTGTGTGATATAATTAATATGTGACGCACATCCCTGACATTGTCCATAGTCTTCCCCAGCTGTGTGATGCAACTGATATGTGTCTCACTTCCCTGACATTGTCCATGACATTCCCCAGCTGTAAGATGTAATTAACATGTGACACACTTCCCTGACATTGTCCATGGCCTTCCCCGGCTGTGTGATGTAATTAATATGTGACGCACTTCCCTGACATTGTCCATGACATTCCCCAGCTGTGTGACGTAATTAATATGTGATGCACTTCCCTGACATTGTCCATGGCCTTCCCCAGCTGTGTGATGTAATTAATATGTGACTCACTTTCCTGACATTGTCCATGGCCTTCCCCAGCTGTGTGATGTAATTAATATGTGATGCACTTCCCTGACATTGTCCATGACATTCACCATCTGTGTGATGTAATTAATATGTGACACACTTCCCTGATATTGTCCATGACATTCCCAAGCTGTCTGATGTAATTAATATGTGATGCACTTCTCTGACATTGTCCATGACCTTCCCCAGCTGTGTGATGTAATTAATATGTGACTGAGGTTCATACTATTACTCCAAACATAGACTGATAGTCTGCATACCTCTCACAGAATGTCCAGAATTTTGCCTCATATTTCTTGTCTGTTCCTCATACATTTGTGGTGTTCTGGTAAATTATTGCATATTGAAGTCACTGAAAAATGCTAACTACAGACAGACATTTGAGTGTCGGACTTTATATCCTTCAGATATTCTATAATAATGTAACTTGATTTCATACTAGCAACTTTTTAGGTTAATCGATACAATCAGTACTGTCTGTCTCTATCTTTGTGCCTTTGCCCCACCTCATTCTTCTTGTTGTGGTACAGATTTCTTGCACTGACAGATTGAGAGGTATGACATTCTGTGGAAACACCAGCATACTCATATCTCACATGCAAAAACTGTGTGTAATTCCAGATATAAACCATCAACACCATTACCCTTACTAACATCCCTAGCCCGCTGAGCCACACAGGCTGCCAGACAGACGTGTCATTCATCACACAATCAACAGCATGCATATGTACATTTTTATCCCTGCATTATGTGAGACATACACTGTGTGATTGGGTTCCATGTCACAGCCCTGAGATTGCCTGGTCTGCTGATATATCATTGCAGATGTACTGTTACAGCAGTTGTATGGGAACACTGGTGTGTTGGGGGTGGGGGAAGAACAGCACATGGTTTGCTGTAATAGACAGTAGTGCAAATATCATGTGATCCCTCTGTTTAACATCTCCTTTGACTGCTGTAGTGAATATTCCAACCATGAGGCCTAGTGAAAATTACAGAACACATACTATTGGACTGGGCATTTGTAGTCCCATGTGGAAGTTACATCTCTCCAAATAACCCACTATATTCACTTGCATATATGCAGCAGGTCCATACATATGATAGCATATTATAGTAATCCTTGCAAGTGGTGTATAGGTGAGTGGCTTACCTTGCAAATGCAGCATGTGACAGTACTGTAGTTCAGGGCTGACTCTGTCTGATGCATGCAGTACACAGCCAATAGATGGTTAGGTACAGGTTGTGTGGGTTGCCTGGCATCATTTTGACTGTATGTATGTGAGTTGGAGTCAGGTGTCAGTCCGTAGGGCTCTAGGTTGTCAGTGCATGTGCTATGCATTGTCTACTAGCCAAAGCCAGTGTGTACTGGGCACGCCTACATCTGCCTTCAGGGACATCATCAGGGGGTTCCTTCTTCAAGTCATCCTGCAAGTGTGGCTGTGGTGACCTAGGCATTGGTGGGGGGTGTGTATCTCTTCTCTTTGCTGATCCTGCTGCAGCTGTTTCCGCAGGATCATATGGTGTAGCATGGCACATACAGTGAATATCTGTGCAGAGTAGAGAGTACACCAGGGTTCTGCCAAATATATCAAGGCACTGGAAGCATGATTTCAGAATCCCAAACACACACTCTATGATGTTTATAGTTAGTGCGTGTGCCTCATCATGGCATTCATCCATGGGGGAGTGTGCATTTCTGATGGGTGTTATCATCCACGGTTCCAGTGCATAGCCAGCATCCTCCAGTAAATGGCTGTGTGAGATGTCCTCCCTAGAAAACATCTGGTACAGCTGTGATGCAAGCCAAATATGGGAGTCATGATAACTAACAGGGCTGCAAGCACACACATTCATGATAATGCCCTGGGCATTGCATACAACCTGGCAGTTGATGGAGTGGTACCCCTTGCGGTTGATGTGGATTCTACCCTCCTTACCAGGTGGTGCCTTGATGTGTACATGAGTGCAATATATGGCACTCAGTTCCTGAGGGTAGTGTGCTACATGGTAGAAGTGTTGCACATTGCTGACCCTGGCCTCAGGGGTGAGGGGAAAAAATGTGCTCACTGGCATGTGGTAGCATGACAGCCAGGAAATGGTGGAGTACCCTGGATTCTGATGCCTGTGAGACCCCCATCATGTCCCCAGTTGGTCTTTGAAAGGTATCTGTGGCTATTATGCTAAGGGCTGCACATACCTTTGTTTCCACTGGGATGGGTTCCCCTCTGTTGGCTCTGGGTCTGAGTTGAGGGCAGCAGAGCTCAGTGAGTTCTTGCAGTATGTCCTTATCCACCCTGTAGCATTCTACAATCTCCAGCTCATGTAGCTCCTAAAAGGTTACCCCGGGCCTGAACACCCTTCTCCTTCTCAGTCTAGGCCTACTGTCAGCAGCACTGACCTCAGCATGTAGCACATACAGATGTAGCAGAGCTGCAGCAGCCCCAGGCATTCTACAATCTCCAGCTCCTGTAGCACCTGGAAGGTTACCCTGGGCCTGAACACCCTTCTCCTTCTCAGTCTAGACCTACTGTCAGCAGCACTGACCTCAGCATGTAGCACATACAGATGTAGCAGAGCTGCAGCAGCCCCAGGCATTCTACAATCTCCAGCTCCTGTAGCACCTGGAAGGTTACCCTGGGCCTGAACACCCTTCTCCTTCTCAGTCTAGACCTACTGTCAGCAGCACTGACCTCAGCATGTAGCACATACAGATGTAGCAGAGCTGCAGCAGCCCCAGGCATTCTACAATCTCCAGCTCCTGTAGCACCTGGAAGGTTACCCTGGGCCTGAACACCCTTCTCCTTCTCAGTCTAGGCATATTGTCAGCAGCATCATCACTGACCTCAGCATCTAGCACATACAGATGTAGCAGGCCTGCAGCAGCCCCAGACATTCTACAATCTCCAGGTCATGTAGCTCCTGGAAGGTTACCCCGGGCCTGAACACCCTTCTCCTTCTCAGTCTAGGCATATTGTCAGCAGCACTGACCTCAGCATCTAGCACATACAGATGTAGCAGGCCTGCAGCAGCCCCAGGCATTCTAGAATCTCCAGGTCATGTAGCTCCTGGAAGGTTACCCCGGGCCTGAACACCCTTCTCCATCTCAGTCTAGGCATATTGTCAGCAGCATCATCACTGACCTCAGCATCTAGCACATACAGATGTAGCAGGCCTGCAGCAGCCCCAGACATTCTACAATCTCCAGGTCATGTAGCTCCTGGAAGGTTACCCCGGGCCTGAACACCCTTCTCCTTCTCAGTCTAGGCATATTGTCAGCAGCACTGACCTCAGCATCTAGCACATACAGATGTAGCAGGCCTGCAGCAGCCCCAGGCATTCTACAATCTCCAGCTCATGTAGCTCCTGGAAGGTTACCCTGGGACTGAACATCCTTCTCCTTCTCTGTCTAGGCCTGTGGTCAGCAGCAGCAGATGTAGCAGACGTGCAGCAGCCCCTAGCATTCCATCAGTTAAAATTCCCAAGTCTGTACTCCAATGGTGCAGAGTATGGGGAAAAATCAGATTGTAGGGTGTACGCATACTTTATAGTGCTCTGCTGTAGGTGTTGACTGTGTGATTGGCTCCCAATTATGCATTCCACCTGCCTAGTATATCATTAACATCATTTAATGGCCCTAGTTTAAGTTAAACAGAGGTCAAAACTAATTAATATGTCATTGACTTTTAGACACAGTCAGCACCGCGGTGGGCAAATGTGTGCCCTGTAGGTAAACAGAGCTTATCACTTAGTGTACACCCCCCATACTTCCAGGCTCAGCATGGCAGGGTGCCCTGCAAACAAGTGGAAATGCATGGCCCGTAGGTAAACAAAGCTTACCACTTAGTGTACACCCCTCCAGACTTCTATGCTCAGCATGGTGGTGAGCCATGCAAACAGGTGCAGCTAAGCTCAAATCAGCTCATACGTTATTGAACACACCCTCCCTTGATGTCAGCTACCTCTTGTGTGGACACCAAGATGGTTTTATGCCTACACAGAGGGGATATGCAGACACACATACCTATCTGTGATATTCAGTAACCTCAGCTCATTTGCATAGGGATCTGTACTCAGACCTTGAAAACAACACTGTTCAAAGCCCTACCACATTAGCAACAGCACCAATACACCATTGCAGATACTCCATGCAGGGTCCTGCAATACATTTCTGTCATATAATATTACTTTTGTTTTTCTAATGTATTTATTTATTTATTTTTTAATGAGGCATTTTTGTGCACTGCGTTGCAGCATGCAAACATGCACAGATTATTAAAAAATATTATTTTACCTTATTTCTCTTATTTTCTCAGATACATGGTGGACAGTTTCACTCATATCTGTATGTGTTATGCCATTTCTGTCCGTCTACCTACATTTTTACAGCCCCTTTTGTCTGTCTGCATTCCTGTACATGGACTTTTCCATGTACACTACTGACACAAGGTCTGCAGAGCTGCTTATCTGCTTGCTAGATTGCTCTACCTGACTCATTTGCATGATATTCACCTGCTTATGTGGTGATTTGCATGCCACAGATATTTCCGTGTTGGCGAGTGCATGTGCACCAAGCAGCTGTGTTTATTGAATCTAAAACCTGTTTACTTTCATGTAAGCAGCAAGGCACAATGCCTACAAGGAAAATGAAACCGTGTAGGCTTTATTAAATTCCCCCTCTGTAATTACAAACTTGTCTTTCAGTAACCCTTAGAGACTATCATTGCTAACTGGCACACTGTGTTCCCAATCTGTAATAATGCAGTAGTCCTGACCAATGCTGTAAAATAAAGTTACTGTTACGGACAACTGCTAATGTACTTCAATGGCACTAAATTATGTAATAAAAAAAAATATTGATTTGCATTCAGTATTATGTAAAATCTGTTATTTTTATATGTATGCCTAATGTGTGTAATCCCATGTAAAAGTGAATGTAAGTTTCCTCGGGCTTCTGCTGAAAATGGACATTTTAATAAGTTTTACAATTTGACTAAGCAAGAATTTGAAACACTGGACTCAATGGTAAAGAATACAAATATCGTTATAAAAATGCAGATAAAGGAGGGGGAATGGTCATCATGAGTTCTGTTTTTTACAGTCAAAAGATGGAAATGCTAATACAGAGTTCTGAGTATGAAATTATAAGTAGGAATGAAGCCAGTAGATTGTCACTGAATGTAAGGGGAAGGATATGTCAGATCCATCAAAACAGGTTGTTTGACGATGCACTGTTTGACTATTTATTGGTCAAGAATGTGATTATACCAATCATTTACAGAATACCTAAGCTGCTTAAATCACCTATGGACCCCCCCCCATAAGACCTATCGTCTCTGCTAGGGGATGGGTAACTGAACCTCTGTCCAAGTATTTGGAGAAGCAGCTTAGGCCATCATTAGGTAAAGTTCCTACCATTTTGAAACATAGTAATATGTTCCTTAAACAATTGTACCAGTGGAATCAAGGCTATATAGGGGAGAATATGTACTTTTTACTTTAGATATAGATTCTCTATTCACCGTCACCCCCCATGAAATAGGTATCTACTGTGTAACATCATTCTTGACCTGATATTCAGAATACAGTATGGATAAGATCAATTTTTGTATGCAAATTGCGGGCCCTGATACTTGAAAACAATGTTTTCGTATTTGATACCAAGTGTTTTCATCAGGTCAGAGGTGTTGCGATGGGTATGCCTGTTACAAATACATATGCGAACATTGTAATGTACATGTGGGAAGCCAGATATGTATTACCGAATGACAACTCTTATAATAACTGCATTTATTTTTATACTCGATTTGTTGATGATGTCTTTGTCATCTGGGAGGATCAAGAGACAATACTGAGTAATTTTTTAGACTATATTAATAGTACTACCACATACTTAAGATTCAAGTATGAGCTTTCATAAGAAAGTATCTCTTTTTTAGATGTGTTTTTAAAGCGTGATGAGACTAATGTTATACAAATTGAGATGTAGAGAAAGGTGGTAAAGAGAAATAGCTATTTGCATCATAGCAGTATGCACCCGCTGCATATTCTTTCTAACATTGTTACAAATCAGATGCATAGGGTACCAATGTTAAATACCAATGATGAATGTATGTATAGGCAACTGGACCATCTGACTACAGGATTTATGGAACGTGGGTATAATAAAAAACAAACACAGTTTGCACTAAATAAAACTAAACAACAATATTTAGTTGATACACGTCCAAATTTTCATACTATTAATCCAAATATGAAGGCAGTATCAAATAGGAATTACCCTGTTAGATGTATGTTTACCTATAATAATAATACAGCACAGGTTAAGAATATAATATCTCATCACTGGTCTATTCTATAGGATATACTTGAGCTAAGGCATGTTGTAGGTGAGAAACCATGTTTTGGATATAAGTGTAGTGCACACTTAAACAAAAGTTGTGCTATAAAGGACAGCCAAAATATTATTTTGAGTTTATAAATACCAAACATTGTACTCATAAGTGTAATAATTATGTGTCCTGTAGATATATAGATGAGTCAAAAGTAATTAAACATCCAGTCATAGGTATGAACTTTACTCTACGCGCCTATGGAAATTGTAACACCAAGAATATTATATATTATGCAAAGTGTGTTAGATGTGATGGGTACTATGTAGGGATGACAAACAGGAGGATGAGGGATCGGATATCTGACCACATGACTGCAATATGATGCAAGGTTATGACGAATGCCCTGTACAAACATATCTGAAACAAGTGATGAACATGTTTTTAGGTTTGTTATTTTAAAGGTTATATTTTTACCATTAAGACGTGGGATATTAAGTTGATGACAGAGAATGAGGAAATGAAATGGATCCTCAGATTTAGAGCACAACTACCACCTGGATTAAATGGTGCTTTTAGTTTGAAGACACAGTTAAAGGCTTTAAATACAAAGTCTGATCATGTGACCTGTAGCCTATATTTAGGTAATTGAATTTTAGTTGTATGTATTACTCGCCTGAAGAAGCCAGTGTGGTGAAAGTCTTGGACTTGAGAACAAACTTGTCTTGGATTTTTGTCTGAGCTTTCCGGATTTATTCTATTTTTCTGTTGAAAATGGATTTTTGCCTGGTTGGACTTTCCCAGTAAATAAAGAGAATTAAATAACTTTCAACCTGAAAGCTTAAAAGTTGAGAGAAACCCTAACCTAAATGAATAGAATACAAACACTGAATAGATACTGGTGCAGATTTAATAAACCCTATGTTGTTTGCTAAAACTGCGACATGCATGCAATAGTGCACAGTTTTGCATTCAGTAAGCAGCTCTACACGAGTAAACATGCAAACATGGTAAACATTGCGGCATGCTCATTACAGCATATTCAGCTAAATTGTATGCTGATTAACCAATCCAAGATAGAGAGCTATTCAACAAGTTATAAAGCAGCAGTGTAGACTCAGTGCTGGCGTACCCTGTGAATTCCAAAACCTACTGGAATACAGTCACAGAAACTAGGCTACACAGAAAGACTTACGGGCTGCTGTTGCTCTTATTGATGTTTATGTGTGGCAGGTCCAAGTCTATGCTGCTGTTTCTGCTAATAAATCATGACTAAGAAGGAGAAAGATTTTTAGACCCGTTTAACTTTTCAGAAGCTGCATGATGTGGAAATTAGAGAGTGCTACAGGATAGATAGAGATGCGCTACATGAACTCTGCAACTTATTTCATCCTGAACTGAGAGCAAAGGGAACCAAGAGGAGAACCAGTACCAATGGAGACTAAGGTATTAGCAGCAGTTAGAGTTTAGCTGCAGAAACCTTCCACAGACCAACAGGGGACATGGTGGGAGTGTCATAGGCATCAGCATCTGGGATCCTCCATCAATTCCTAAGTGCTTTGCTACATTCTGCCAGTGAGTATGGATGTTTTACTTATGCCTGTGAGGACAGAGACAGAACTTTGTAGGAGTGCTACCTGTAGAATTCTGCCATGAAGTCCTGGGTGCCATATAATGTACACATGTAGAAATCTAAACACCAACTGGGGAATAGGCAAGGTGTACACAAATAGAAAAGGCTTCCACTCCATTAACTGCCAGGTCTTATGTAATGCTAAGGGAGTCATCCTGAATGTGTGTGCTGACACAAGTCACATACGTGGCACAATTTCAGCTGTATGAGATATTTACTGGGGGGGATATCCCACATGGTCATTTACTGGTGTATGCAGGTTATGCACTGGAACCGTGGCTGATGATGCCCATCAGAAATGGACACACCAACTGCAGAACACTATAAGCATGGGTTTGGGGTTCTGGTAGCTAGATACATCTGGGGGAGCTCTGCAGTACAATCCCCATACTTGCGCTTATATTTTCACTGTTTGTGCCATGCTTTACAACATTATCCTGAGAAAACAGCATTAGCAGGAACACCAAGGGGAAGGGCCACACATCCCACCACCACTGGCAAGCTCCCAACAGCCACAAACAGGTGAGGAGTCAGAGGAGAACCAATAGACACTGTGGGTGTAGGCAGATGTCGGAGTGCACAGTATGTCCTCACACTGGCCAAGAGGCAATGGATAACACACATGCACACCACCTAAGGGGCTAAAACCTTCCTCCTATGCATATACATATAGTAACACTGATGCCAGGCAATGCTCACAGCCTTTATTTATTTATTTTTATTTATTTTACATTTGTTGACTGGGAGAGTCCAACTGGATTACACGTCCCTTTTCAGCCCGGGGAGAAAAACTCCAAGAGAGCAATTGTTTTACAAAACATAGTTTTTAAGGACAGACTTTTGACATACAATTTCCGTAGAAGAGACTTTGACATACATATTAACGAACAGATAGGATACATTCATTCTCTACAATATAATATTAAATTTTAGAAGATATTCCTAAGTTTAGGATTCCTATGATAGATTTACTATCAGAGTAAAACCAGAGAGACGTAGAATAAGGCTCCGAGAGAGCAGATGATGCTCGCTATAGTTGAGAAAGATAACAAATTGATTCAAAATATGTCTTCACCTGGTTTTAGTTGAGAAGGATAACAAATTGATTTACAATATGTCTTCTCCTGGTTTTAGTTGAGAAGGATAACAAATTGATTTACAATATGTCTTCTCCTGGTTTTAGTTGCTTGTGGAAAGGACAACATTGCTGGGGTAGTTTTCCCTAACTCCTGGAGAGATGGGATGAGCAGTAGATTAACAGTCTTAAGTGGGTACAGTACTATGAATGGTTAGCTTAGCAGACTTACTTAAGTTAGGTGAAGTGTTATAATGAACATTTGCCAGAGGGGATACAGGAGCACAGTCAATTATTCAAAAAGTGAGTTTTAACAAGTTTCTTGAACTGTGATGGGGATTTGTTGTCAGTTATGTGGGCAGGAAGGGAGTTCCAGGTTTTTGCTATATAGTGGCTGTAGACAGACTTACCAGCTTCATTGTTATGTTTGGTTACTTTGAGGAGGTTTTGTGTGCTAGACCTTAAGGCCCTGGCGGTTGTATAGGGTTGCAAAAGATTTTGTAGGGCTGGGGTGTTTTCAGAGTTATGTATTATTTTGTGAGCTAGTGATAGTTGATTGAGTTGAAGTAGTAGTGGTAATTCTAGCCAACTGATTTTTTTTAGGCATTCACAGTGATGTGTTCTGATGGGAGAGGTTGTAGCAAATTTGGCTGTCTTATTATAACAACTATCAAGTTTGTTTAGGTCAGATTTGCTGAGATTTGTAAGCACAGGGGAGGCATAAAGTAGGGTGGATAGTAGGTGAGTCCTCACTATTGTAGTTTTGGAGTGGTCAGTGAGGAATTTTTTATTGCGATACAGTAGGCCACATTTTTATGTACTTTTTTATGTACTTTTTTATGGTTATAGAAATATGTAGGTCAAATCTATGGTGATTATCTATTTCAACCCCTAAGAGTTTGGTATGATTTATGGGGGTGACTATGGTCTTGGTAAAGGAGAAGATGAAGAAAGAATCAGTGGGAGGTGTGGCTCTGTGGGAGCTAAAGAGTACTAGCTCTGTTTTACTTGGGTTCAGAATGAGCCTTTGGTTTGTAATCCAAGTTTCTGCTAGGTAAAAGCATTCTTGTGTTAGGGAGTGAAGGATGTCAATTAATTTGGCTGCGCATATTATGGTGGTATCATCTGCATATTGTACTATTGAGGCTTTAGGAATACTGTTTGGGAGCTGATTGGTGAAGAGGGTAAAAAGAAGTGGCCCCAGGATGGAGCCTTTGGGTACTCCTACGGAGACTGGTAGGGAGGGGGAGAGTTGGTTTTGCCACATAACAGTTTATTTATTTCCCTATAGGTAGTTTTTGAACCTGGAGATGGCAGGGGTGGTAAGGTTTAGAGTTGCTAGTGAAAGAAGGAGTTTATTGTGGTTAACCATATCAAATGCTTTGGACAAGTCAAGGAAGGTGGCAGATACAAGGAGTCCATTGTTTCTGTGAGTATTGACGATGTTGGTGAATTCTGTTAGTGCGGTGCTGGTGCTATGGAAGGGTCTAAATCCATGTTGCTGTGTTGCTATTATATTATTTTCTAGGAGATATTTCATTAGTTGCTTGTGTATTACCCTCTCTAAAAGTTTAGATAAAGGGGTAGTATGGCTATAGGGCGGTAGTTATTGAGTTCCAGGGAGGTTCCCCCTTTATGCAGAGGGATGATATATGATATTTTCTATAGCCTGGGTACTATACACTCGGAGATGGATCTTTTAATTAAGATGGAGACAGAATATGATATGGGTTCTGCAGCCAGATGGAGGTATTCAGCGGGTAATTTATTTGAGGCTAGAGACGTTGGTTTGATCTTGTGGAGTAGTTTTTCAATGGATTTGGTTGTTTCTGGGTGGAAGCTGAACTTGAGACAATTGTTAGTTGGGCATGCATTTGCAGGGGTGGGGATGTTGCCATAGGGTTGGATGTTTGCAAGGGTCTGGATATTTTCTGTAAAGTATTTATTAAATTGAGTGGGGATGTTTTCTTGGTTATCTATTTTTGGGGTTGGGGTAGTTGTTTTACCTGGTTGTAGAATAGAGTTAATTGCTGCTTAAAATGTTTGTAGGTTGTTCCTGTGCTTATCCTGTAACTTTTGGTAGTAAGATGTTTAGTCTGTTTTGGTGAGTTTTTTGGATTTGTTACGTAGTTCAACGTATATTTGTTTGTTCAATTGGGATTTAGTGTTGAGGTAGTTGTTCCAGGCCTTGTTTCTTTTTTTGAGGATGGATTTTGTGTCTGGGGTTAACCAGGGGGCATATTTAGTTTTAATTCTTTTTGTTCTGGAGGGGGCATGACGGTTAAGGGTGTTTAAGAAGGTAGTATTGAAATATAGTACAGCTTCATCAAGAGGTTGTTTTTTAGGGGGGTCCAGTTACACATTTTTAGGTCATTTATAAAGTTGGAGTGGTTAAATTTTTTTTTGTTTCTAATTAGGCACGTAGATATTTGGGTCAGTTGTGGTGATTTTGATCCGAGTAAGAATGTGGCTTGGTGGTCACTCAGGGTGTCTGGTAGACACCCTGCTAGGGATATCAGTGATGGGTGGGATACGAGTATCCACTCTAAAGTGGACTGGCATTTGATTCTCTTGTCTGTTCTTGTGGGGGAAGTGATGAGTTGGATTAGGCCATGTAGGTTAATATGGGAGAGTGAGTTTTGACTGGAACAGTTTTGCCAGTCAGTATTAAGGTCTCCTAATACTATGCTTTCCTGGGGGAGGGAGTTAGATATCCATTCTAGGAGTTTTTCTGTAATGGGGATATTGTTGCCTGGAGGGATGTAGCATCCTATGATGTTGATGTGTTTACTATCATTAAGTTTTAGTTTTGTTATAGTGAGTTCAACTTTATCGAGGTCTGGGGTTGTTATGTTTACTTTCTCAAGGATGAGATGAGATTTATACACTATAGCAACACTCCCTCATGAATTATACTGTAACCTGGTGGAGTGATTTCATTGTTGTGGTTGCCTGGTTTAAGCCAAGTCTCTGTTAGTATGACTATCTCAGGTTGATAAAAGGAGAGTAGTGCATGAAGGTCCTGGACTTTGTTTAGTATACATCTGACATTTAAATTTAAAATGAGGAGTGTGGATTTGTCTTGGTGGAGTAGGGTATCATTCAGGTTGAGGGTTGGGGCTCCTAGATTTTGTGGTCCTGGGTGTGGGTGTATATCACCACAGCTAATGAGTTGGGTTCTGAGGTAAAAATAGAGTTTGAGTAGTTTGTTTAGGGTCTTAAAGTTCTTTATAGTTTGGGACTGGTAGTGTGATGGCTGTAATCTGTGTGCATAGTGGTGAATAAAGAAGGTTTGGTAGTGGTATGGGATAGTTGAATGAAAGGGTATGTTGTAATAATGTTAGTGGAAGTAGTTTTTCTTGGTATGTGGATAAAATTAAGTTGTTTTTAGTGATTGGTGATAGAAGTTAGCAGTCGGAGGGTGGATATACCTAGGAGCAATAGTAAGAGGTGTATGCATGTGGGCTTAGGTAGTTTGGGCATAGTTTGGTTTGGTTTGGTCATGAGTGAGAGATCTGCTAGGGGTGGGGTGGGTGTGGTGGATGATGAGAGATGTTTGTGATTGTAAGGTAGTTAGATGGGGTCTATATTATACAACATCAAAGTCTTACAACTTCAAATGTTATAATATGAAACCCAGTAGAGCAAAACACCAGAAAACCGAACAGTCAGAATAGCGATTTTTTTCCGAGGGAAAACATTTGTTGTTCTGACAAACATACACACAACACAAGCACACCAAAATAAATAATCCATACACGCACACACACACACTTCACAAAACCCTACAGTAAACCATACATACACCACTAGCTATCCACTTACCTTAACCTAACCTTAACCCTAAGGTCCGTCACTATCGCACACTCACCTTACCCGCTCCCTAACCCTAACTCACCTACCCCACCCTAACCTTCACGTCCACACAATCGCACACTTACCTGACCCGTGCCCTAACCCTAACTCACCTAAACTGTGCCCAATCGTACACTCACCTTCATCTGCACACTTACCTTAACCCAGTCCGTAACCATCGCTCCACAGTCGAGGAAATAGCGAAGCTGCAGAAATGGCCCACCAAATACTTTCCCTAAGAAAGTATTTGGTGTTCTGCAGCTTTGCTATTTCCAGCGTTCATTCTACTGGGTCCGATATTATAACATTTGAAGTTGTAAGACTCTGATGTTATAATATAGACCCGTTAGATGGAAGACTGTGCTTACAGGATGTGGAGTAGTGGAAGAGAAGGAAATGAGTACAGGGGTGGGGCAGATTCAGTGATTGGTGGTTAGCATGAGGGGAGTGGCTAAGTTTAGTTGAAATGTAGCACTAGTGGGGGCTGGTAAGAATAGGGGGCAGGGAGGGGAGCAGAGCAAGCCCAAGCGCAGCGAGGGAAAGCAGCGGGGCTAACATTAACTCCAATTATAAAAAGACAGCGAAACTTGCAGATGTTCTCCTTTTCCAAAACTTGTGTGTGTGTGTGTGTGTGTGTGTGTGTGTGTGTGTGTGTGTGTGTGTGTGTGTGTGTGTGTGTGTGTGTGTGTGTGCAGGGGTCGGGGGTTAACACAAAATATAGCCCTAAATATTTCATTGATTCAATTATACTATAAATATTTATATATATATATATATATATATATATATATATATATATATATATATATATTTTTTTTTTTTTGTTTTGTTTTTTTTTTCTACTTAATACATTTGTGTTTTATATTAATTCAAGTCACTAATTTAGTGTCTAGGTATTTAGCAATAAAATCATGAATTATAGATGAAAATACAAAGTAAATAGTTTTCCATAGGAGGAAAGGAATTGAATTGTTTATTTAATTATTTAATTGGTCTTTTTATATAATTGTTTTATTGTTTTATTTATTAATTGTATAAGTATATAAGTCATTGACTGCTTGTATAACTTTGTCTGAGGATGTTTGGATACTAGTCCTTACGAAAGCGCTGACGGAATAAAGTTTTGGAAAAGGACAATATCTGCAAGTTTCGCTGTCTTTTTGTGTTTACGAGTACTAGTTGGTTGTGTTGTTTTTACTAACTCCAATTATATCCCTGGGCTTACTAGTTTCTTTTCTTTGTACACCAAATGTATATTTTTACTTGTTTCTGTTTACATCAAATGTATCTTTTTGGCTGTGTTGTACTAGTTTAATTTTACTCCAAATGTATATTTTGGCTGTATTTTACTGGTTTAATTTTACACCAAATTTGTGGGATATTTTTAAGCTATAGGTTGTACCCTTGCAGAGATTGATTAAGAGCTGCAGGGTATATTTTATGGGCTATGTGAAGGGGAGTAGGGTGAAATTACTGTGTGCAGGGTAGATTTGTAGGTTAAAGAGGTAAGATCCTTGGGGAAAATCTAGCTAAGTTACACAATATGGAGGGAGCCTAGAGGTGCCTTTAGACCCAGGACAGCATGAAACAGTACATAGGTAGAGTGATTATGGTACTAGTACATGTTATGGCATTAACCTTATTCAAATTGCAGGTTGGACTTCAAAGACTTGTATCGAGGTAAAGTTTTTCAGGGTGACGTTCTTTCAGTCAGGAGTTTCTTATACTGGGGTAGTTTGAGGTGCACTGCCTAGAAAAAAAACATTTATTATGAGAAAAACCTTATCAGCACTAATAACTAGTCAGCAGTCAAGCAGGCATAACACTGTCACTTAAACTATGCAATATATGGTAATTCAGGAGCTCCGTACAGCTACGAAGCACAGTACATGCTTTTAGTGACATAAATGGTCTACAAACAGTTAAAATTTATCACTAGCTTTATAGACTACTCTTGCAATCAGACTATGATGCAGGTAATAATTATTAAGGTTTTCTACAAAGGTGTTTCCTTGTTTGATGTTAAACATTTAATCTAGATGCCGGACAACAGCTATCAAGTACGTTTTCCTTGTAAAATCAGTCCTTAGGAGAACAGGTAGCTAGACAAGCTAAGAGCAGCCATATGGTAAGCAACTGTTAACAGATTTTAACACAACAAATAATTAGCTGCTTTTCCAAGTTTAGGAGTCTTAGTATAGTTTTAAAAAACAAGCAGCTAATCAGGCTAAAAGTGGGCATATATTATGCAGTTCTGTTATCTGTTCTCACTACCACAGCGTAATTCTTAACAAATAACCTTTGCTATGTTTGCATTAGAAAGACATGGAGCTCAAATACAGTGCCTAGCTACATGGGAGATGCTATATAACATGCCAGAATACACTGAAACATTGTCTGAGCATGTTTTGCATGAAATGCAGCTAATATCTTTAAAATGCAGAGTTTAAACACAGTTTAAAGCTTTATGGTGAGAAAAGTAGCATACCAGGTTGTATTTGCAGGCTGCCAACTGGGTTAGGGAGCACCGAATTTTGAAAATGGCGGTTTCAGGAGCAGTATTTGAAACCTCGTATACGTAGTGCAGCAGGGAGCAGTTAAGGGGCTAGCACTAACTCCACTTATAACCCTGGCTTTACTTCCCCATGTATTGGCTGCATACTCCTAGCATCAGATAGAGTCATTCTGGAACTAAAACTCTTGCAATTGACAGATTTCCAAGGTAAGTGTTGAACCTGCAACAGAAAAATAAATGTCCAAGAATACAAAGGAATGGCATATCATTGCATACTGTTAGTTGATAATGTAAGTATGTATAAGTTGGGTGATATTTTCAGCAATTACATGAAGATGTGACAGCAGTGACTTATGCGAATACATGTGTCGCCTATCAACTGATAGGTGTCATGCATCAAAGATTCATACATTCATACCTGTCAAATACGCAGCTTTTCACAGAATGTCCACAGTTTGGCCTCATATTAAAGAGTGAAGTTAGAAAACAATGGCGCACATTTCAGTTTCCAATCTCATATCCTCAGAAAAATTATTAAAATAGTAATGCAAAACCCATTATTCTATCAACTGTCCAAGTTTTTAAGACCACAATTTTTAAAAAATGTCTCCATTTTTGGACCTTTATCCCACTTTTATATATGACTTGGTCCAGCTTTGATGGTCTAAGAGGTTGGGAGGGATGTACACATTACAAAAACCTGTAAGAAAGCAGTAACATTTTCAAAATAGCAAATGCTACATCAGCTATGCATCCTGAAGACAAAAGATTTATGTATCCCTTAATCTAAAACATACAAAACAAGAATATGGCACAGTTATCATCATTTGCATAGGGTGTTGTATGTGTGTGTGGGGGGAGGGGGGTTAGGAAGCCAATGCTGACACAAAAGATAGTGAGTGCATGTGAGTACGAAAGACAGACAGACAGACAGGCATTTGGGTAAGTATCAAATGGCCACTAAGACACAATGAGCTGTAAGCCTCACAACTGACCCATGTAACTATTATGTGTGTGTATGTCTGCATGGTCACTCCATGAAATTGATGTGTGAGTGTCTGCAAGAACACAGCCAATCTCTGTGATACCTCTATCTCCTGGCATGTTGGACAGGTGTGAGCTGTGTATGGTAGAGGTGATAGTTCATCGTCTTTGTCCCCAACCCCTAGAGCTGGCTGTGCAAGGAGTTGCACTGGCACATCCATACCCATGGTCAGATGCATTGCTGCTGCCTGAACATGACTGATGTCTGCTGGTTGACTTATCTTCATGCATATGCTAAGGACAATGACCCCATGGCCTGCCACATCAGAGTGTGGACACCTCAACCACTGACAGTAGCAGTAGTGCCACTATGGGACAGGGATCAGGCATGGCAATGTCAGCCAACATCAGATGATGTAGTTGACATAGGTCCACATGGATGCTGTCCTTATCCCAGCAGATGTCCCGTCATAGACACCACTCCTTCCAACGTGTCATTCATCCAATTCATTGAATCAGCAACATGGTAGAGACAGTCATGCATGTCAGTCTGCACCACATCTACAACCCTAAGCATTTCCTCAGAAGCCCTACTGAAACTTGCCTGCACCTCCATGACATCCCTAAACATACGTTGAGTGGCATGGAAAGACACATCAGTATCAGGGTGAGGATAGAAAGCAGGCCTCATCTGAGCACACCTAAACATCCTCCTGTGCGGCACCTTGCCCACAATTTGGGTATGGCAAGAGTCAACAGGTGATGAAGCCACAGTAGACACACTACCCTGATCAAGTGTCTCACCCTCCACCTGTCCAATATCATAGGGCTCACTGGAATGGGTTTGCATAGGCTTACTGGCTATATCCAATGGAATTGCGATGGCTGGCTAAATGTCAACCTCAGTGTCAGATTCAACTTCTGCACCCTCCAATTGTGTCTGTGTTTGCCCATCATCATCATCATCATCATCATCATCATCATCATCATCTGCAGATACTCTGACATCAGATGGGAAGCATCCTACACTTCTACTGTCAGGATCACCTGTGATAATAAGCAACAAACACAGTAAAGAAATTAATAGCCACACTATTACAATTTACTATATGTTAACAAACTAACACTGGTGCCACTATCACAGATGGCACAGCAATACACACACAGTCCTGACACCCACCTCACACATACATATGAATGCTTATTTCAGTCAAATGATCATCACTACTGAAATAAAAAAGTTTGGCTTACCATGTGCAGATGACTTGACATGTGTTAGGGAGAATTGTCTTAAAAGAAGTTAAACAAAATGTAAGGAAACTATCATCACAATAACAATAACACAGGAACAATTTATTGCCTTTATATGTCCATTAACAATACAAGTAACTGAAACTTGGATGACACATCCACCCCAAGCTCATGTGTAATGAACCAGAATGTGATGTTAATGGTATCAATCTCTAAACAGGTACCCACCCCCCAAAAAAAATATTAAAACAAACTTAACTATTGGTTTCAATACTTTACTATACAAGAAATCATTAAAAATTGAAATATGCAAGCTTACCTGGAATCTTCTCTTGGGACATAGTTGTCCTCCCTGAAACATTAGCACCAACATCAATCACATGCTGTTGTGGACTTTCAACTGAACTCTTTGGATCCCTGACAGTTGACAGGAACTATTCATGTGGTGTCATTTGTAGTTCTGTAGCAGCCCCCCTCCAGGTATCCAACTGTCCATGGGCCAGTCCAGCTGCTTTCATCCAGACTGATGAAATCATATTAGTGACCCCATGATGCACCTGATCATATGCGCCGCTGAACTCCCCAATGACATTGACATTGTTCACTACTTGGTTCCAAATTTGCATTGTTCCATATATATCCCAACTCCCTACCATGTTCAAGAAAGGCTTGAACAATCACATCATTCTCATCATCACTGAAGGGGAGTGGTTGTGGGGATTGGGACACTTGGGTGCCATAGTCTAGGTGACATAAAACACAAAATAAGGATACTACACAGAAATATCACATAAATAAAAGACCTGGATAGACATAACATATACTATTACTTTTTCAATATTACCCACTGGAGAAAAGAAAAACTTCAGTTATTCAAATATAAAAAAGTGTAGTGGTTATAACATATGACAGCCATGCACAAATCAAGGTTTGATCCAAAAGAAGGACTAATAGCAATGCAAACCTCTGTAAAAACATCTTCTGGCTGTGACAACACAGAAATAAAACGTGGCTTCCCCAGCCCCAAAACAACAGGCAAATGACATTTTATACCAAACAAGAAAAAACACATCAGTAAATTGTTACAAGTGTTTTAAAACTGCCACCAAAACATGTGTACACATTTACTCTAGAACAGTCATTTTTATGCAGCTGCCAGTCACCTCTGCCTGTGCCCTGCACTCCCGTAGAGGTGTCTATGGGTCATCGTAGAAGGCTAACACCCCTGTGTTTTTGAGCCACTTTTGAGATTTTAAGTATTTTTCCTCTGTTTATTTGCTAAGTTTTTCCTGCATAGCCGCCTATTTTGAGCATTTTCTGGCTTGTTAAACTTGATTTTTGCATTAGTAACTGTATTTAGAGCACAACCTAGAGCTGTTTACTGAATTTCCTGTTTGCACTTATTTTTAAAATCGTTTTTTTCTCAAAACTTGCATTTTATCTGTCTTTGGCCTAGCACTCTTGTGTGAGGTCATTTACTGCACTGTTATAACTTGTTAATACTTGTGAACCTCTGCTATCTCTGAAAAAAAAAAAAAAAATCTTGCTTTTTTCCCACTTTTCTGAAATTTAAAAAAGTTCAGTTACAGGCTTGCTGTTCTTGAACTGTTTGTAAGTTTCTGTGAGGCCATTTTTTGCTTGGGCTAAAGGGAAGTCTCTCTGTTGATCAGTGGCAGTGAAAAACATTGAGCAGCCTGCCTGCCCCTGTGGGAGTGGTTACTGACTTGAAACTGTAGTTTTATTGGCCATTTTGGGTCAATTCCAAAACTCCTTCATCTTCCTCTCTTAAAACCTGGTTGCCTCCTGGATTTGGCGTCTTTTCAGGCTTGTTGGCTGTTGGTGAAGCACCCACCAAGAGGAGAAAACGCTGTGAGAAGAAAGGAGCCACTTTTGAGATTTTAAGTATTTTTCCTCTGTTTATTTGCTAAGTTTTTCTGCATAGCCGCCTATTTTGAGCATTTTCTGGCTTGTTAAACTTGATTTCTGCATTAGTAACTGTATTTAGAGCACAACCTAGAGCTGTTTACTGAATTTCCTGTTTGCACTTATTTTTAAAATCGTTTTTTTCTCAAAACTTGCATTTTATCTGTCTTTGGCCTAGCACTCTTGTGTGGGGTCATTTACTGCACTGTTATAACTTGTTAATACTTGTGAACCTCTGCCATCTCTGAAAAAAACAAAAAAACAAAAAAAATCTTGCTTTTTTCCCACTTTTCTGAGATTTAAAAAAGTTCAGTTACAGGCTTGCTGTTCGTAAGTTTCTGTGAGGCCATGTTTTGCTTGGGCTAAAGGGAAGTCTCTCTGTTGATCAGTGGCAGTGAAAAACATTGAGCAGCCGGCCTGCCCCTGTGGGAGGGGTTACTGACTTGAAACTGTAGTTTTATTGGCCATTTTGGGTCAATTCCAAAACTCCTTCATCTTCCTCTCTTAAAACCTGGTTGCCTCATGGTTTTGGCATCTTTTCAGGCTTGTTGGCTGTTGGTGAAGCACCCACCAAGAGGAGAAAATGCTGAGAGAAGAAAGGAGCCACTTTTGAGATTTTAAGTATTTTTCCTCTGTTTATTTGCTAAGTTTTTCTGCATAGCCGCCTATTTTGAGCATTTTCTGGCTTGTTAAACTTGATTTCTGCATTAGTAACTGTATTTAGAGCACAACCTAGAGCTGTTTACTGAATTTCCTGTTTGCACTTATTTTTAAAATCGTTTTTTCTCAAAACTTGCATTTTATCTGTCTTTGGCCTAGCACTCTTGTGTGGGGTCATTTACTGCACTGTTATAACTTGTTAATACTTGTGAACCTCTGCTATTTCTGAAAAAACAAAAAAACAAAAAAAATCTTGCTTTTTTCCCACTTTTCTGAGATTTAAAAAAGTTCAGTTACAGGCTTGCTGTTCTTGAACTGTTTGTAAGTTTCTGTGAGGCCATTTTTTGCTTGGGCTAAAGGGAAGTCTCTCTGTTGATCAGTGGCAGTGAAAAACATTGAGCAGCCTGCCTGCCCCTGTGGGAGTGGTTACTGACTTGAAACTGTAGTTTTATTGGCCATTTTGGGTCAATTCCAAAACTCCTTCATCTTCCTCTCTTAAAACCCTCTTTTGCATGGTTTTGCGCAGTTTTGTGCATAGGGCAACAGCGGGCAGCGCCGCCTAATTGGGTTTAAACTATTCCTGGCTCCACAAAGTCTGCTCTTCACTTTTTCCCTTAGAACTGCTCTATCTCTCAATTTAAAGACCATATTCTCATTCTAAGGCCCTTCACTGGTCCAATTAAGTAATCCTACAAGTTAGCACTATTAAACCATAAGCACTACTTACTCTTATACTCTCTACGATTACCCTGTCCTCTATTGGTCCGTCTTAAATTCAGTTTCCCTATATTACTCTAGCATGTCCAAAGGTCAGTCAATGGTTTCCTCTCCAGTCCAGCTGGTGAATCTGGGAATTTTAAGGCAATGTTACAACTGTCTCATGTACACGGACAACCCTCTCCTCCTCCAAACAGGTTCAAATATATGTGAGAGATGCAACTATTTAGCCAAACTGGAGGCTGAGCTCTCTCATCTCAAAACTGGTGTAACCAGTCAGGAGGAGAAGGTAACCTCACACAACACAATTCCAGTATCACATAGTCCCACCACATCAGCAAACCAAACACATAAATACACAAAAACATACTCGGAAGCTCTAAATAAAAATCTACCTAAGCAACAGAGACCTCCAAAGCAGACATCCAAGCAAACGCTACCTCAAAACAAAACACGCACAACACATAGCCCACAAAGTCAGTGTGCCAAGCAGTCACAGCCCTTAAGGCTGAATAACACACCTGATACTCTTGTAATAGGCGACTCTATTGTCAAACACACTGATGTCCCGCTCACCAGGCTGAATAAAGAGGAGGTCATGGTGAGCTGCCTGTCAGGTGCTAGGATCCGCCACATAACGCAAGCACTCAGGTCACTCCAAAGCAAATACAAATATGACTCAGTCATTGTACATGCTGGTGTGAATGACCTGAGACGTACCTCCCTGGACTACATGTAAAGAAACATAGAGGAGCTCTCTGATCATGTAGCCCAGGCTGGTATGACCCTGACCTTGAGCAGCATCTTACCCTCACCTAGAATGATGCCACAGTACAAAGACAAAATGAACGATTTTAACAATTGGCTAAAATTTTGGTGTCATTCAAAGGGGATCCAGTGTCTGTCAGCCTGGGATGACATGCTCGACAAGCCACGTTGATTCACTAGGGACGGCTTGTACCTGTCACCACTGGGCTTTTGGATATTGGCAAAGGCTCTTGCCACCCCCATAGTGCCTTTTTTAGGCAAGGCTCAAAAGTCAAACCCACCCCCATAGACAGCACAAGGAACAAGAAACTAAGGGTAATGCTGCTAAACGCCAGAAGTCTTAACCTCAAGATGCACACACTCGAAGCTCTCCTAAGTATGGAGAACATCGATATCTGTGCAGTGACAGAAACCTGGTTCAAGGCTCCAGAGAGCACCCCAGCACTACCAGGCTATACCTCATATCATACTTTTCCCCAAAACCCAGACCGAACCACAAAAGGAGGGGGAGTTTCCATATTTATCAAGGATATCCACACCTCCAGGTTAGTGGCATTGCACAAAGTATCGGAGACCATCCATGTGCAACTAACAGTGGGCAAGACTGCTTTTCAGTTTATAGCATCCTACAGACCACCCTCTCAAAGTCAGGAATCCCACTCGGCTTTCCTGAAAACATTGGAGAACATGAAGCTCTCTCCGAACACCATTATATTGGGTGACTTCAACTACCCAAACATTGACTGGGAGCACAACTCAAGCTCCAGCACCTTAGCCCAAAGGTTCCTGGAAATTATAAACTCAAATGCTATGGAACAACTAGTCACCACTCCCACAAGAGGGGACAACATACTAGACCTGATCATTACCAACATGGGGACTCTATGCTCCACACTAGAAGTATATCCCACATTGGTAAGATCAGACCATAAATTAATTTCACTGGATGTCCACATCCCGACCCCACCCCCAGCCCAGAAAACCACAGTGAAAAACTTCTCAAAAGCGAACTTCTCACTTCTCAAAACTGAAGTGGAATCCTTCAAGACCCCAGGGCCAGTGGAAACTACGGCCCAAACTGCAGAATCCTATATAAACACATTCTACGGACATCTCCAGGAATGCATGGCTCATGCTATCCCAAACAAAACCAAGACCCAATCATCCAAAGGCAGGCGTCCAGTCTGGTGGACCCCTGCCATAAATAAACTGTACAACAGAAGGAGGAAACTACTACATGATAGAGCAAAATCCCTAATAGGGAAGGCATCTCTGATCAGTACTAGCAAAAAATTACGATCCCTCATAAAATCCTCCAAGGCCAGCTTCGAGAGAAAAATTGCACAGGTCACCAAAGACAATCATAAGGCTTTTTTCAGTTATGTTAGAAACCTGGGATGCAACTCCCAGACTTGTTCTGAGTTGATTCTAAATGACAAAAAATACACTGAACCCACAGACATCGCCAATATCCTGGCAGACAGGTTCAGTGCAAACTTCCCCACCCCCTCCCCCACAAAAGAGCAAGTATCTATCCCAGCAGAGGGCTGCCTCCCAAACATCTCTGATGTTCAGGTGAAGGCTGCCCTCTCCAAAGCAAAAAACACTGCTTCCATGGGACCAGATGGCGTCCCAGGTTGCGTCTTACATGAACTTCATGAGGAACTAATCCCTCAAATAAAACAGCTATACAATTTCAGCCTCACTACAGGATATGTACCCACAGAATGGCATACAGCAACAGTGGTCCCACTCCACAAAGGTGGAGCCTCTACGGACCCTGGAAACTATTGCCCCATAAGCCTGACTAGCTTAGTCTGCAAGGCTATGGAGAGGATCATCATGGAGCTCATAAACAAAGACATTGGGGACTTACAGACACTAGATCCTACCCAGTTCGGCTTTGTCAAGGGCAGATCCTGCCTTTTGAACCTGGTTGACTTCTTCGAAACAGTCACCAAAGCCATAGATGAAGGGAAGGTAGTCCACACAGCCTATCTAGACCTTGCAAAGGCATTTGACACAATACCCCACTCAGGCATCATAGATAAGCTATCCAGCTTAAATATAAACCCCTATGTCACAAGATGGGTCACAAACTGGCTCAAAGACAGAACCCACAGAGTGAGAGTTGCTGGAGCCATGTCAGACTCGAAACCGGTCACAAGTGGCATCCCACATGGTTCTGTCCTGGGACCACTCTTGTTCGGTATATACTTTTCCGAGGTACAGGCAAACGTGGGAGCACTATGGCTCACCAAGTTCGCAGACGTCTGCAAACTGGGCACCATAATCAACTCTCCAGCTGACACAAACATCCTTCAAAAAGGTCTCACAGAGACAGATAACTGGTGCCAGCACCATGGTTTAAAGCTAAATGCCAAAAATTGTATAGTCATACCCTTTGGCAAAAACAATGTGCCCACAAATTACCACATAGGCGGAAACCCTTTAAGTACAGAGAAAGTTATTAGGGACCTGGGGACCCAAGTTGATAGCAATCTCTCCTTTGAAAACCACATAGCCAAAGTGGTTAGAAAGACCTTCTACATAGCCCACCTCATCACGAAGGGTTTCACATCTAGATCAAGAGAGGTAATCGTGCCCCTTTATTCATCCCTCATCAGGCCCATCATAGAATACAATGCCCCTTTTGGGATGTACCATACCTGACACCTGCAGCAATTAGAAAGACCCCAAAAGTATCTCACCAAGAGGATCAAGGGTCTCAAACAGATGCCATATGCTGCTCGGTTAAAAAAACTCCAGCTCTACTCAGTTGTATACCGCCTTCTTCGAGGTGATCTATGCCTGACATACAAAGCTATGTCAAGTCCAGAATTAATGGACATGCTCCACCTCAGTAAATCTAAATCCCTTAGAGCCACACGCTCGAGGGACTTGAACCTCAGCACAGAAATAAATAGAACTTGCTGGAGGGACAGGTTCATAACCCAGATGCTCCCTTCGCTCTAGAATAGAATTCCAGTTCATGTGAGGCAGAGCACCTCAATGAATCTCTTCAAGAAGAATCTCGATAGGTGGATGGGGGATCGTAGGTTTGTCCCAGGTCACTATTAGACAGAGGCACAGTAAACTAAACCTTAAAAAGGGCACAGTATACTCAAATCAAGGGGTGGCGTAAGCCATACAGAATCGGGCTAGGCTTATAATTGCCTCAGGGCAGATAGCCTAGTATGAACCTATGAACCTATGAACATTGTAGGGCATTTACATTTCACTGAAATAACATAGAAGAGTGTAGAGAGAAACAGTTGCAACAGTAACACTTATGATGAAAGTTAGTATGGCTGTATATCTGAGAAAGTAAAATGCCCTGATAAAATGCCTATGCCATCAGTAAACTTCTAAAAAGTGCAAACAGATAAAAGTTGCATTTGCTAATGTGTGTGTGTGTGTGTGTGTGTGTGTGTATTTTTTCAAGTTACATGTGAGCAAATCCAGTATGTAATTAAAACATTCAGTCATATCTTATTAAGATCAGCAGTCTTCTGTGTAGATAAATCCAAAGTAATAGCAATCTTCTTCTGTGTTATCCACATACACAAGTCACCTCACCTTCAGTTTCCCTATCTACACGGTTACCTTTTTATAGTATAGATTCTGGCCTGTGAGTACAGTGAAGATGCAAATGAGGTGTGAACTCATTAGAATTGCTGAATCTCAAAATCTTGGCTAGGTGTAGCAGGTGTAAACATAGGGCAGGCACACACTCTGTATTTTTTGCTAATCGATTGCAACTGTGAATTATTACTGGTAGGGAGAAAGAAAACACAACAGCAATTCAGATCCTTTATGTCCAGTGGGTATGCAAACCAGGTTAGATTTACAAAGTGTAGAAGTAATTGTATCAAGGTTTTAAATGTAAGCACCACACATTTCTCAGTTTCTGTTCCATATTATCCAAACACCCCTGCCTTTGTTGAAAACTGTATATTATGCCATTTAATATTGTCATACATTTTAAGGACAATGATACAAAATGCCTTACAGACTGCATGTCTCAGATTACTACTCAGATAAGAGAAGAATGAACACCACACAAAGATATTACTTATAAGTGATTGCGTGATCACTCATTGCATGACATCTGAAATTAACACATACAAACAACTCAGAGTGTACAAGTGTCATACGTATTATTAATACTATGGATGATTTGGAACTTACATGTATGCACAATGATTTTCATTCCTGCTGCAAAGCTGTTACTGTGGCAAAGATGGATCATAGTATCATAGAAGGTCACTAGGCTATCGACCTGGAGGTCAGTTCATGCCTATCCGTTTCAACCCAATGTAATATCATAGATACTCTAGTCAATACCCAGGATTGTATTTAGTAATGACTGCCCATGTCCAGAAGAGTTGTGGGTGCTATCTCCGGTATGAATTTACAGTGCCCCATCCAGTCATCCATTTTCCTTTTAAACAGTGTCATAGAGCTGTTCTGCTTCACATGAATTGGCAGGCTATTCCAAAGATACAGCAGTCACTGGGAGACAGAGCTGTCCCTTCAGCATGTCCTATTCAAGTTGCAGGCCTTATTTAGATCCCTGGAATGGGTAGCTCTAGTGCAGCAAATTCAACTATAACTTGACTTGGGTAAGACATTTGACTCAAATCCACACTGAGGTATTTCTGAGACATTGTCAGAAGTGGCCATAAACACTTATATCACCAAGTGTGTAGACCACTGGATCACATATGTGACAGATGAATATATCAAAATGTGTGAAGTGGCTTATATCTATAGTGCAGTGATCAGGTCTGTATCTCAGGGCTATGTGCTAGGCATTTTCCTGTTCATTATTTAAGTCTCAGATGTCAAGAATGACTTACACATCCTTTGTACAAACAGCTTTGTGGAGGACTGCAGACTGTCGACAGTCATTGATCTCAATTTATTTATTTATTTTATTTTACATTTGTTTATCATGTGTGATATTAGTGTAACACAGACAGTGTCCACACACACAGAAAGGATTGCTGCCACAGCCAGACACAGGAGATAAATAAAAATCATGGGGGGGCTTGTTATGTTATAAAAGAAAATACACAACCTAATTATAATATGGACAGCCAACCCCTATGAGCAGACCAATTGCAATGTGAAATGTGTACTCATGTAGATGGTATGCTGAACATCCACTAGCATGTGACCACAATAGTGACTAATCCCTTGCATGTAGCACAACTTGTGAGTATGTGCAGGACATCAACATCAAAGGGTATTATAGTTCCATATTTCTCAGCCCTCATCACACCAATAATTGAGTACAATGCACCCTTCCAAGGATGCATTACTCCAGTGAACCACATTTACCACAGTGAGCTCCCACACATCTTATTGGCCCTACCTAAGTATTCTTTTTGTTGCATAAACATTAGTGTTTGACAGTGTGGAACTCCCATCAAGGTGTTATAGAAGATGCATGTGTGATACGTGTTCCTGTGATGTGCACAGTACATGCATGTCTGATTGACAACATTGATGACATGGGTTACATTCCTGATAGTGTGGATTGTGCCATACATATGCCATGCACACTTGTCACTTAGCCAGGATTGGTCCTAATCTTACATACAGGTGTAACAGTGCCCCTCCTAACACCTCTGGCAGATGTTACATTTTGGGGAAGGTGCGCTTGATTCTCCTCACAGATTGCTGACAGATCATGACATCATGACATGAACACACTTATAGAACCATCTATGATCACTCACAACCACATATGTTATGTCAGAGGCACGGCATTACCGCTGCTATTATTCTGATATTGTCCAATATTGTGTGTGCTAGTAAAATCCAGAAAAAATTTCCTCTGGCAGACAGCAAATATTGGAGGCATGACAGGGAAGAAAGGGGTACTTGGGAACATGTTTTCTGGGAGTATGGTGAGTTGGCATACTTTAACAATCCCCTGCGGGATGTACTGTCAGAGATCCTGGATGGTCGGATTGCTGTGATGAGCGAGATGATTTTTCGTAGTTATGATACAGAATTGGAATTGCCTAGACATGGTAAGGCCTTGCTGCATGTAACTATAGTGGCTGCCAAAAAAGCAATTACTAGAAAATGGAAATCAAAATATAAATCAACTAGGTTACAAGTAGCGAGTATAGTAACAAAGATCAAACAACTGGAATTGAGATCTTTAGAAAAGGGTAGGAGCAAACTACATAAGAAAAAATGTGAATTGTGGGAACAATACATACGGGAAGGAATGAGGTTTAAAAGAAGGCAGGACTTAAATGAGATATGTAATGTTTCACTGAAAATTATTGGGTAGATTATAAGTGATGTATAATGTTTGCAACTGGGAGTGTGTCAGTATGGTTTGTGATGTCAAATGCTTGCAACTAGAATTGTGCAGTGTGGTTTGTTTTCATTTATACAAAATGTATGATTGCCTATATTGCAATTGATGATTTAATAAATATGTTTCTTGTTTAAAAGAAGTGGGCAGGAATTTAATAATTTAGGTAATGTTGCTTAGATTATATGATATATAGCAATACACATGAAGTATAATGTTTTCTAATGTTCATTTGTTAATACAGTTTGATTACATTTGTATAAATGTAAATTTGCCTATGTCACAAGTAAGAATTCAATAAAAATGTGTTAAAAATTATTGTGTGTGCTTCTGTCTACCATTATCCATGAATCTGTTACTATGTGTCCCTCTTGGTTGACACCTGTGCTGACATTACATTTATATTCAGACAATTCATTTTGCACAGTTTCACAGTATGCACCTAACCCCTATTGTACATACTGTCCCTAATATATGTCCTCGCTATTGGTCATGTATGGATGCTTATATCACAAAGAATCCTCTCCATTGATATGTCACCTTAATAAACTCTTGGATACTGTTGAAGAGCTATTTTAACTTGTACGTATTCTTTTAATTTTTGTAGAATAGTGTTTTTAACACTTTTATATTAAAGCTGATTTTACCTTTAGCTGTGGTTCTGTTTTTTTCTACTTTCTCCATAATGTCACCTTGTGTGACCATCACATAATATACATTCACTGTATAGTCCATAGTATATCATGTCAGTATGTGATGAGTGTTCATGCTACAACTGTCTTCATTGACATGCCCTCATCTGCTGTACATTACCATGTTTCACCTGTCCTTTCCCTGTGTTCATCCCTACAATTCATCTGTGTGTCCCTTTTCAATACCACCACTTCCTGTATAATGCAGTCCATGTACCCTTACTGATCATTTACAAAACTTTTATTCAGTATGGCAGAAACAGGATTCTACACTACTTTGTACTTTATCCACTTTTATGTAATGTGTTGAAACTGTAAATATTGCTTTATAAAAACCCTGGTAGTCATTGTGGCTTTCCATGTAATCTATAAGACCTCCTTTGCCCATAGGTAAACAGGTGTCCATGTTAATTTACATCATTTCCTGGCCAGCAATAATGTTGTTGGCCACAAAACCATGCTTGTTATTGTTTAAATGCGGTGCATGGCATGCATATGCAATTACAGCTGCTGCTCACAACACATAAACTCTGTGCAAGCTTTGCACTAAGCCCATCCATATTTTACTGAAGCCCTAGGACTGCTTTTTGCTATAAGGCACGATTTTAAGTTGGGCAATGGTAAGAGCTTAAGTCCAGCTATAGCCAAGTTTAAGAAGAATGTTATATTTACATCCATTCAGTATAGTTTGTGCTTCTTCTGCCAACCCCTTGCAAAAATCTGTAAAAATTATACAAGCACTATGCTTGTGCAAAATAAAACAAGACTTTTAGCTTCCATCAGATGAATGGTGCATATTTATTTCATTATACTGGTTGTTTGAGTATCTTACTGTGGTGATGCCAAACTATTATCTTCTGTTCTGCCCTACTGACAGGACTGATTCATTCTCTTACTTACCTTACTTAGCTGCTGTTGCTCCTTTTGAATAAAGTAGGTGAGTTACCTGCTGTTGCTCCTTTTGAATAAAGTAGGTGAGTTACCTGCTGTTGCTCCTTTTGAATAAAGTAGGTGAGTTACCTGCTGCTGTTCCTTTTGAATAAAGTATGTGAGTTACCTGCTGTTGTTCCTTTTGAATAAAGTAGGTGAGTTACCTGCTGTTGCTCCTTTTGAATAAAGTAGGTGAGTTACTGCTGTTGCTCCTTTTGAATAAAGTAGTTGAGTTACCTCCTGTTGCTCCTTTTGAATAAAGTAGGTGAGTTACCTGCTGTTGCTCCTTTTGAATAAAGTAGTTGTTACCTGCTGTTGCTCCTCTTGAATAAAGTAGTTGTTAACTGCTGTTGCTCCTTTTGAATAAAGTAGTTGAGTTACCTGCTGTTGCTCCTTTTGAATAAAGCAGGTGAGTTACCTGCTGTTGCTCCTTTTGAATAAAGTAGTTGTTACCTGCTGTTGCTCCTTTTGAATAAAGTAGTTGAGTTACCTGCTGTTGCTCCTTTTGAATAAAGTATTGAGTTACCTGCTGTTGCTCCTTTTGAATAAAGTAGTTAAGTTACTTGCTGTTGCTCCTTTTGAATAAAGTAGTTGAGTTACCTGCTGTTGCCCCTTTTGAATAAAGTAGTTGAGTTACCTGCTGTTGCTCATTTTGAATAAAGTAGTTGAGTTACCTGCTGTTGCTTCTTTTGAATAAAGTAGTTGAGTTACCTGCTGTTGCTCCTTTTGAATAAAGTAGTTGAGTTACCTGCTGTTGCTCCTTTTGAATAAAGTAGTTGAGTTACCTGCTGTTGCTCATTTTGAATAAAGTAGTTGAGTTACCTGCTGTTGCTTCTTTTGAATAAAGTAGTTGAGTTACCTGCTGTTGCTCCTTTTGAATAAAGTAGTTGAGTTACCTGCTGTTGCTCCTTTTGAATAAGGTATTGAGTTACCTGCTGTTGCTCCTTTTGAATAAAGTAGCTGAGTTACCTGCTGTTGCTCCTTTTGAATAAAGTAGGTGAGCTACCTGCTGTTACTCCTTTTGAATAAAGTAGGTGAGCACGTACTGTATGCACTGTCAATCTAGAAAAGCAAGAACTGTGGACAATTTCTGGATTCTTCTAAACCAGTCAAGCCAACTGCTCTTATGATTTGCTCCAAGTTATTTAATTCAGAATTAGATATTTAATTAGACTGGGAGTGCATGTTGCTGACAAGTTATAAAACTGAACATTAGCCCTTTGTAAATCTAATTATTCTAAGCTCATGAATATTTTGTGAAGGAATGTAAGCTTTTTCTGGCTCATGAAATATAGATGACTAAAGTATCCTTTTAGCATCCATATTAACTCACTGTAATGCTTTCTTAATTCAATCATTTTTATCAGCCTTTTTAAATGTCAGATGTTGACATGTTTTATTTCTCTGTTTCAGGGTGAGATTGAGATGTTAAGCTAAGACTGTAGTTAACTTGTCTTAATCCAGTTACCTACCTATACAGTGGTAAGGAAAAGATACATACCAATTATTTAACATTTGTTTACCAGGAAAATCTGACTTGGAATAAAGCCAATTTTCAGAGGAAGTTGGGGGGGGGCACTCCAGACACATGTCTTTGTAATGTGGGAGGAAATTGGAGCACCTGGAGGAAACCCACACAAACACAGGGAGGAGGAGCAGACTCCGCAAAAAAGGCACTCCAGCCAAGAATCAAACCAGAAAATCTCTAGCTGTAAGACAACAATGCTACTGCTGCACCACTTCATCATCTGCTGTGCCATATTGCACTAAGATGTATTTATCTAATATGTTACAGTCTGTTCATCTACTGAATATAATGCCATTTTAATTTATCTGTTCTATGTAAAGTGCTTCTGTTATACAAATTTCAGCACATTAGCACCCTTTCTATGCTGTCTTTCATCCCTCACATAGACAGATACATTTCCTTAAGGAGGAAGATGGTACAATAGCATGTGCAGGAATAGTACTGGATGGAGTGGCTACACCAGAATGCCTCTCTTCAAAATAAAAATTCAGAATGGTTACCATGAGGTGAGCATGAGGTGTACACTTCACAGTAATCTTTCCATATTCAGAGAAAGCTTACCATGGTGCTTTAACATGAAGATATGCAGCACATCTGCTGGGTGTCTCAGTGCTGTGCTAAATGCTGATGAGCCATGTCCTTTTCCCTGGAACTGCCTGGGGTAAGGCATTTATGCAACTGAGCAATTCAGAAAATTGCTGACCCATATAAAGTAAAGTAACAAGGTGACTCATGATAATGAACATGGTCAGAACCTTCTGTTTACGCATAATGGTAGCGGTAAGTACCAGGGAGTTTTGCTGACAGGTAGTGTGTGTGTGTGTGTGTGTGTGTGTGTGTGTGTGTGTGTGTGTGTGTGTGTGTGTGTGTGTGTGTGTGTGTGCGTGTGTGTGTGTGTGAGTATGTGTGTGGTTGCATGTCTTAGAGTATCTATGAGTGCATGAGGTTTTTCTGTGCTTGTTTTGTATAGTACAATATTTAAGCATAGCAAACTACTATCTGTACGTATTAGCACAGTTTTTTATAATCAATATTCTAAAAAATGTGAAATGAACAGATAAAGAGAAAAAGAGATGTACCCCTTTTCTCAATGTTCCCCAAACTAAAAAAGTACACAAAATAAGAGAAGTCCATGTATTATAAAAACTAGGCCCTGGAATTGTGAAAAGCTGCTCACTGTAACAGATTGGGTAATACACTACAGACAGTGATGCTCACATGGTGCATTTTTTCTCAACACAGCATTATACCTGACAAAGGTAAGGCATGAAAGAGAATGTTATCCTAAGTGGAGAATGAATTTTTGTTACAGGCTGTCTGTCTCCACGACTGACAGCTGCTCAGGTAGGGAAATGCTGGCTGGCCTTGGCTGTGCTTGGCAGGAAGTTGTATCAATACTGTCAGTGTCCCTCAGGATGTTGTATCAATACTGTCAGTGTCCAGGACGGCACCTATGAGCAGGTTAAATGCAGGGTGACTGACCTTATTCATGATGTACAAAATCAGTGTCAACATTACACTGGAAGGTAGGGCAATGGGAAGTGGCTTGAGGCCGAACCTCCACTGATGAAGATGTAAGAGATTCTGGCTACTCTGCCTCGGAGGATTGCATTCAATATGTTTTCACCTTTGAGCTCAGCTGCAGCCTGCTCTTAGAGTACCCATTGAGGATGCCTCACATGTACTTTGCTATTATTCTGGTAAAACACAAATTATTTTTCTGATATCTTTACTGTTGTTTTAAATTCATGTGTTTCCTGTAATATCACTAAATCAGGGCTGCAAGCTATAAAAGCACCAGCACAAGATAAGGTTATCTTTTCCTTCGCCACTACTCATCCTGCCTATTAATTCTTCACTTGGAATAAAGTATATATATATATATATATATATATATATATATATATATATATATATATATATATATTATACTGAGTGCTGTGTTCTGGTTTCTTCCCAGATGATGTCCTATCTAGCTAAACCACCAGGAATACTCCACTGTTGGATGTTGTAATGGAGTCTGACTCTGACTATGATGGCAGTGTACAGCTGACATTCTCAAAAAGTACAGTATCAGTGCTCAGTACAAACAAATGTGTGAACTATGTCCCCATACCAGGTGATAGACTTAGCCTTTGTGACTGTGTAGACCTCCAGAGATACACAGACACCATAAGAAGGACAGGCTGGTGGACACACAAACACAGTCTAGGAAGGGTTTCTCTTCCTGTGGCTCACCCCTCAATGCTTGCCATAATTCAACAGAAATTAAAAAATAAAAAAAGCAAAAATAGCTAAAGTGAATGGTAAATATCCAGTTCAAAGGGTCATAGGGTCATAGGGTCATAAGAGGTTACTAGGCTAATGGCCCAAGACCCCTTACAAGCCTTGCCATATTTATCCCGAGTTGCCCCAGTTGTCAGTGGTTTGGAGAGTGAAGTTCATAGAGGTAAGGGTCTATGGTAGTTAATACCAACTTTTTCTGTCCAGGATGGACATTGGCATCACCCCAGGAGTGAATTTGCTGTCACTCATCCACTGATCTAGCTTGTGTTTTATGAGGGTCAAGGAGTCGCTCTGTTTCATTTGAATTGGAAGCTTGTTCCAGAGAAGTTGAAGTCTCTGGGAGATGTATCTGTGTCTCCAACAAGACCTGTTCATGTCAGAGGCTAGGTTAAGATCCCTGGAGTGAGTGACCTTCCTGCAGTTTGATTTACAAATGTGTAGCATTTCCATCCGCCACATAACGCATGCATTCAAGTCACTCCACAACAAGTACAAATATGACTCTGTCATTGTCCGTGTTGGAGTGAATGACTTGAGACGTACCTCCCTGGACTACATGAAAAGAGACATGGAAGAGCTCTCGGATCATGTGGCCCAGGCAGGTATGACCCTAGCCCTGAGTAGCATCCTGCCTTCGCCCAGAATGATACCACAATATAAGGATAAAATGATTGACTTCAACAATTGGCTAAGCTTATGGTGTCATTCAGAGGGGATCCAGTATCTGTCTGCCTGGGATGACATGATTGACAGACCACGATGCTTTGCCAGAGATGGTCTGCACCTGTCGCCCTGGGATTCAGGTTACTGGCTAAGGCTCTTGCCACCCCTATAGTGCCTTTTTAGGCAAACTTCAAAGGACAAAACCACCACCATAACAGGTACAAGCATACAAAATCTGAAGGTAATGCTACTCAATGCTAGAAGTCTAAACCTCAAAATGCACTCTCTCGAGGCACTCCTAAAATGGAGAACGTCGATATCTGTGCAGTAACTGAGACCTGGTTCAAGGCTCTAGAGAGCACCCCTGCAATACCGGGCAACAACTCTTACCACACTTTTGGCCACCAAACCAGGACCGAAACACTAAAGGTGGAGGAGTGTCAATATTCACCAAGGATATTCACACCACCAGGCTAGTTGGCCAACACAATGTGTCTGAAATTCTCCAAGTGCAACTAACACTAGGTAAGACTGCAATCCAAATTGTAGCTTGCTACAGATCCCCACCATACCCCAAGATTCTCACTACACCTTTCTAAACATACTGGAAAATATTAAGATAGAACCAAACACCCTAATACTGGGTAATTTTAACTACCCTGCCATTAACTGGGAAAACTACTCATGTCCCAACACCTTTGCACAATGGTTCTTGGAATTCATAAATTCCAATGCCCTGGATCAACTAATCCATAGTCCCACCAGGGGCTCCAATATCCTAGACCTGGTCATTACCAACATGGGAAATCAATGCTCCATACCTATGGTCACCCCCTCGTTAGTCAGGTCTGACCATAAGCTAATCACCCTCAACATCCACATCCCATCCCCACCCCCCAGTAAAGAAACCACCATAAAAAACTTCTCCAAAGCCAACTTCATGCTACTCAAGTCAGAAGTGACAAACTTCATGACACCCATGCAGACGGGAACTGAAAGTTCAACTGCTGAATCCTACACTATGGCACTGTACGAGCACATCCACTCATGCATGAATCGTGCCATCCCAAATAGAACCAAAATGCTCTCTTCCAAAAAAAGGAAGCCAATCTGGTGGTCCCCTGTCATAAACAAACTTTACAACAAAAGGAAGAAACTTTTGCAGAAAAGAGGAAAATCCCAGGATGCAAAAAACTCCCTTACTAGCCTCAGTAAGAAACTGAGATGCCTCATAAAATCCTCCAAAGCTAGTTATGAAAATAAAATTGCCAAAGATTCCAAAGACAACCACAAAGCATTCTATAATTATGTCAAGACTCTAAATGGCAATGCTCAGATCTGCTCTGAGATAAAACAGAATGGCATTAAATATACTGATCCGAAGGATATTGCCAATATCCTGGCAGATCGGTTCAGTGCCAACTTCACCCCACTCTCACCCCCTAAATGGCCCATCTCAATACCGGAAGATTGCCAAATTCCAGTAATAATAGCCACACAGGTACAAAACGCACTCTCTAAAGCCAAGAATACAGCATCCATGGGACCAGATGACATCCCGGGCTGTGTACTACATGAACTACAATATGAACTGGCACCTCACCTAAGTGTCATGTTTAATCATAGCCTCACCTCAGGTTTCGTGCCCACTGAGTGGTGCAGAGCTACAGTTATCCCAATCCACAAGGGGGGATCCACCTTGGATCCCGGAAACTACCGTCCCATCAGTCTGACAAGCCTTATCTGCAAGGCCATGGAGCATATTATCATGGAACTTATAAACAAAGACATTGGCAACCTTCAAACACTGGACCCCACCCAGTTTGGGTTTGTGAAGGGCCGATCTTGTCTCCTGAACCTGAATGACTTCTTTGAATCAGTCTCCAGAGCCATGGACAAGAGTAAGGTGGTCCACACAGCCTATCTAGACCTTGCCAAGACCTTTGACACCATCCCCCACTCTGGAATCATAGATAAACTTACTAAGTTGGGCATTAATCCCTATGTCACCCAATGGGTTGCTAAATGGCTTACTGATAGAACCCACACTGTAAAAGTAGCCGACTCCAAATCCAGCTCCAGACAAGTGACAAGTGGAGTACCTCAGGGTTCAGTCCTGCGGCCGCTCTTGTTTGGCATCTACTTCTCTGAAGTACAGGTCAACACTAAGGGACTCTGACTAACAAAGTTTGCAGATGACTGCAAACTGGGAGCCATTATTGAATCCCCAAATGATGTGGATACTCTACAAAAGGGCCTTACAGAAACAGATGCTTGGTGCCAGAGCCATGGGCTCAAGCTCAATGCCAAGAAATGTATTGTTATCCCCTTTGGGAAAAACATGTATCCATGAATTACCATATAGGTGGCAGTACACTAAACACAGAAAGTGTGATAAGAGACTTAGGGACACAGGTGGACAGTGGTCTCACCTTCGATAACCACATCGCCACAACAGTCAGGAAATCCTTCTATGTGGCACACCTCATCATGAAGGGCTTTTCATCCAGAAAAAGGAGGTCATTGTCCCACTGTACTCATCCCTCATTAGACCCATTATAGAATACAACGCCCCATTTGGTATGTACCTCTCAAGACATCTGCAACAACTGGAAAGGCCTCAGAAATACCTCACTAAAAGAATCACAGGCCTAAAGCAGATGCCCTACGCTGACCGTCTTAAAAAACTCCAGCTATACTCTGTCGCATATCGTCTACTCAGAGGCGATCTCTGCTTAACATACAAGGCCATGTCAAACCCAGAGCTGTTGGACATGCTACACTTAAAGAAATCCCAATCCCTCAGAGCTACACGCTCCAGGGATCTAAACCTTGTCATCACAATAAACAAAACATGTTGGAGGGATAGGTTCCTGACCCAGAGACTCCCCAGACTCTGGAATAGATTGCCCATACATGTCAAGCAGAGTGCCCCTTTGGACCTCTTCAAGAGGAACCTTGACGATTGGATGGGAGAAAGGAAATTCACCCCAGGGATCACGTCAGTTGCCCTGCTAGACAGGGGTCCAGGAAAGTAAATAATGTGGGAAGAAATAGCCAGGGAATTGTTATGGCTAGGCTTGTATAGGCCCTAGGGCTGATAGCCTAGTACCAACCTATGAACCTATGAACCTATGAATCAGAGCTGGGTCAGAGACTGCCCTGTAAGCCAGGCATAGGTCACCCTTTAGCAACCTGTAGAAGACAAAATATAGTGATAGGGCTTTAGGTCTTTCCACTGAAGAGTTGTTTTGTGTAATCTGTAATTTCTTGGTGAGAAACCTCTGTGGTCTCTCCAAATGTTGCAGGTGTCTGGTGAAGTACATGCAAAAGGGAGCATTGTACTTAATTACTGGTCTGATGAGGGCTAAATATAATGGAATTATAGCATCCTTAGATCTAGTTGTGATGCCTTTACTTATAAGATGTGCCATAATCAAGGATTTCCTTACTACTGCGGATATGTGGTGGTCAAAGTTGAGATGGCTATCGACCTGAGTACATGGATCACATACCATTGGGATTACCTTTTGTCTTTAAAATAACTGAAGATTTCTTCAGACACATAAAACACTACAAATCATCCAATATATAAATCATTTTAAAAATCATATAATCTAACCAATAAATCCAATGTTTCATTTTTCAAGACTTTATCATATGCACTTTTTAATTACCTGATGGTGTGGGATATGCTCCTCCTGCATAAAGTCTGCCCTCCAAATGTCTTATACGGAGGTCATACTGCAGGCCATCACCAGATATATCCAGGCAGCCAAAGCACACCTTCAGCAGCACTGTTTCGCATTCACCGAGGTTTGTAATAGGGTGTAGAGTATCCATTGTTCACTATGACCTGTCTTCACACTGATAAGTCGCTGTGCCTGTGGACACGAGAAAGAATCACAGACACCAAATAAAAGACAGGTTGATGGAGACATACACAGTCTAGGAAGTGTGTCAACACCTATGGCTCATCTGTCCATGTCTGCCACAAGTTTCATATGGAGGTGGCCACATGGTTATGCATACTGATGCTCATAGGTGCTATGGGTACCAACTTTTCCCAGAAACATCTGTGCCACTGTCAGCATTGTAGCATTACCATGCTCCCCTACATATCAGCATCACCAATAAGATGTTCCTAGGGAAAGTCTCCCCCTCACAAACTATGGGGTGCAAGTCACACATGCTATATGTATTAGGCATCATAGCTACTTTGGTGGCCTGTAGACACATGGTAGATATATTGTGTGCATTACAGCCCACTTTGTTCCCAGTTCTCTAGGTAAGGCCTTGATTTAATTAGGGGGTGCAGTCTATAGCCCCAGTACCTCAGGAATTGGGATACTTCATAGAAATGCTGCACTGTGTTGGCAGGTTGCTCTGTGGTACAAGGAAGCCACATATGCTCACACACATGCTGCAGTATGACATCAAAACACTGATGCAGTGTTCTAGGAAACATGGTTGAGATTCCGCCGTCATGTTTCTTGCTGGTCAGTCACTGAAATCTCCCTATAGTTAGTATTGTAAAGCCTCTGAGGGTCATGAATCGCTCCACCATGGCTATTAGTGGCAATAATCACCTGCTGCACATAAACACCAACTAATGTTGTGGCTACCCCCACCAAAATTTCACCACTGCAATGCATTAACCCTGGGATATTAACTGCAGTCCTGCAATGCGCTAACCTTGCAATATTACTGCAGTCCTGCAATGCATTAACCCTGGGATATTACTGCAGTCCTGCAAAGCATTAACCCTGAGATATTACTGCAGTCCTGAAACACATTAACCCTGGGATATTACTGCAGTCCTGCAATGCATTAACCCAGGGTATGACTGCAGACGTGCAATGCATTAACCCTGGGATATTACTATAGTCAAACTTATTGCCAGTCCCACTTCAGGGTGCAGACTTTCAATGTTTGTGAATCCCACAGCCATTTGGATTTCCCTCATTTGTTTGCACTGAGATGGCCATTTTAATAATATTACCCATCATCATGTCATTATCTTATTATTAGCACATATTGTGACTAGCTGTGCTTCTTGTGTTTTTGTATCACATGCATCCTGTGTGTTGCCACTTGCAGATCACAGCACTTACCGCAATGCAGTGAATGTTACTAAATTCCAGGCAATATCTAGTATAAAAATCACCAGCATATTAAACTTCTTGTCATGCAAAAAATAATTTTGCTTACACATTTTATTCATTTTATTTTATTTATTTTATATTTGTTAACTGGGTTAGTCTGGCTGAGCTTTTGGCTCATTTTCAGCAGAGACCCAGGAGAAAAGCTCCTCAGGACTAGAAAACAATTTATTAAATTTTAGTAACATAGTAGTAACAATCAGCTATAGGATCTTCCAGGCAGAGACCTGGAGAGAAAAAAAGCTCCTCAGGCAATTCAGTTATACAGAGTATTAACAATTGGCAGACAAGTATGTGAGTTGTTACAAACAAGGTTTTAAACAATTAGCAGAAGAAAATGTGACTGGTTACAATATTATTTAAGCTGCTTAGAGCAAAATGAGTTACTAGTTAGGCAGATGCTTATTTAAAGTGGGTAGGATCTAGTTGTGTAGGAGTTTGGAAACAAGAAAGGAAAGTAAGAATGGCTAGTAGGAGATGTAGGGGAGGTAGAGTATAGACAAAACAATGTAAGAAACTTCTCTGTGTGGAAGATGTTCAGTCCATATATTTCTAGTTAATCACTGTATATTAATCAGATCAGACAATAGTAGAAGAAGTAGCGAACGTAAACTCGTCTTAAGTCAAAACAAAACAAAACAAAAAGTAATAATAGAAAATATATAATTGTACAGCATTATTAAGTGTCAAAAGTAATCCAAGCAAGGCAGACAGTCTGTTTCAAGTCGAAAATCCTTTATTAAGTACACAGACAAGCGATCCAAGTAAAAATAAAATAGAGTAATAGTTTCCTCACAAGCTTTCTAAATATATATATATACTTTTTATCAGGCATGGAAGTGGTTTATTGTGCTGTAAAACAAAGTGTTATTGGTACACATGTGAAATTCACATCCCTTCCCCCATCAGTGTGACATTCAAGCTGGTCCTGCCCTACTTAGTAGCTGTCATAATAATATATAACCCTTATGTACTTTAAATAAAATGTATAATAATGTGGTACCTCTTATTTAACCAGATTATTAAGTAGATTATTAAGTCTGTGATTTTATCCAAGACAATATACTACATGGCTGGAAATATATCAACCTTAGTCCATTTGGCAATCAAATATATATATAAATATATACATATACATTATGCATGTAAAAATCAATTTCTATTTTCATAACCTATTGTTAACAAATATCGCTTTCATCCTTCTAGACTTCTTCAGGTCTGTGTACAAGAACCCTAAAAACAATCTATAAAAATATATATAATTGTATAATTAGTTATTATTATTACACATCGTTTTGAATAAAGTGGGAATAACCAGAAAAAAATAAAAATAATAAAAAATTTATGTATGATGATAGAAACAAAATATACACTTACATTTCAACTGATTTAAAATGGTATTTAAAACCAATTTGTAGAATAAAATAAAATAAAATACCATTAGTCATGTAAACAATGTGGCAATGTTCTCAGTTCCAGTGCACTTTTAATTGAACAGTAGTAGTTTAGTCCAGGCTTTCTAAAAGAGTTCAGCTTTAATTGCCACATGAGTTCATGTTTCTCCAGAATATTCGGGATGTCTCCTTCAAGATCACCCATGTCTATGCGATCCATGATCTGGAACTTAAAACCTGTGTGTCTTTTATGAAGAGAAAGGTGTTTGGCTAGTGCATTATTTTTACATCCAGAGCGGATTTCTGACAGATGACATGAAATCCTACGCTTGAGTTTATTTACGGTCTTGCCCACATAGAATGCATCACATTCATTGCACTGTGCCCTGTAAATTACTTTTTTAGTGTTACAGTCACCCCCTGCACTGGTTTTAATGATCTTCTTTAAATAAGGGCAATAAAAACTATCACCTTGCTATGTAAATATACAAAATGTACAATTAGTTTCACATCTTTTAGTGCTTTTCTCACATGATCTAGGTTTAAATTCAACAATACTTCTAATGTTCCTGGCCTTCCTACAAACAAATGATGGGGCTTTGCCTAAGATGTTAATCAGAAAAGGGTTTCCTGTGACAATGTCCCAGTTTTCTTCAATAATATTTTTGATACTGTGATAATCCAAAGTGTATGTCAGGATGCAGCTATTTTTGCATTTGTTATTCTCTGTGGGATTACTTAACATTTTTCTACTGGGGAGGTTGAGTGAAGGTGCTTCAGTCCTTTTCAGTTCTATAATGGGTTCCAGGATGTTTTTTAACATCTGACTTTCATAGCCTCTCACTAGAAAATCATTCTCTAAGTTGTTCAGGTTTCTCCAAAATGGTTCCATCTCTGTGGTAATTCGAGCTAATCTATAGCCTAGGGACTTCATTACATTATACTTGTTTTTTGTAGGATGTAGACTTTTACTGTGGAGTAATAAGTTAACCCTCGTTGGTTTTCTGAATAGATCAGTGGTGATTCTGTTATTGTTGGTGTCCTTGGAAATCTGCATATCTAAGAAAGTTGTTGAAGTACAGCTATGGGAAGAGGTAAACTTCAGGAAGGTGTTATTTGATTGAGGTAAGTGATAAAATCTCCAAGCTGCAAGGTGTCACCTTCCCACACAATAAAGACATCATCAATAAAATGTAAATAGCATGTGATATGCTGCATGTAATCTGTGTTGTTTAACACAAAGTCCTCCTCCCATTTGCCCAGGGCTATGTTAGCTATGCTGGGAGCCATGGCAGCCCCCATTGCTATACCAGTTTTTTGTTCATAGTGTTTGCCACTGAAAGTAAAGAAACTGAAGTCCAGTACAAGATTAATGAGCTTGCTTAACTTTTGCAGTTGTGCCTGTGTACCCTCTAGCACTCCAAGAGGAAGAGGAAATAGGTGGAGTTGAAGAAGAAAGACAGTGCCTCAAAACAGCATTTATGAAGACTACAGATCAGATATGTGGCCTAGGCAGGTATGGAAATAAGCAACATAAGGAAGCTGATGGTGGAATGCAGATGTCCGGAAGTAATCAGGTCCACTTCTAAATCTTGAAAGCTCATAATCTTGAAATTCAAAATACTGAAAACTCAAAATACTGAATTTCATATTGAAAAAACTACAGGATACAAACACTTACTGTACTCCAGCAGAAGTACATAGAGAAACAAAATACAAAGCATATTACTTCACTCCAACTATTAGTAGGGGGAAAGCCCCCCCTGCACCACTCATGTGGGGGGGTGCACACTCCCTGCTACTTAAATATATCAACTCACCAATCAAACTTTACTACACTAAGATGAGTTATGTTGTTGTATAGCAAATTAAAAGAGAACATGACAAAGGGAGTCATGAAGCACGTAATGGTATGTTTGCCATTTTCTTCTGTGGAGTACAATCTCGGAGTTGATATATTTAAGCAGGGAGTGTGCGGGGGCACAGCCCCCCACATGCGGGGTGTAGGGGGGCTTTCCCCCATGCTTATAGCTGGAGAAGAGTAATATGTTTTGTTATGTAGTTGTGTTGGAATATTGTAAGTGTTGCTGTACTCTGTTTTTTTCAATATTATGAAATTCAGTATTTTGAATTTTCAGTATTTTGAACTTTCAGGATTTTGGCTTCAGTACTTTGAATTTCAAGATTATGAGCTTTCAAGATTTATAAGTGGACCCAAGTAATCAAAAGAAAGAAAGAGTGCAGGAAAAGGTGGGAGGTTGAAAAGAAAGACTAGGCTAGAAAGGAATATATATATATATATATATATATATATATATATATATATATATATATATATACATGGGTCCACTACCAAATTTTGAAATCTCAAAACATCGAACCTCTGATTACCGAAGCCCAGAGGATCGAAGTTTTGAAATATCAAAACTAAAAAAAAAAAAATGATAATTTCACGTTTTTACAGGTGGCAAGCCCCCTGCACCCCCTGCTACTTAAATATACCAACTCCAAGACCAATCACACTATATTGAGGAAAAAAGTAAAGTTCTTGTTCTGCACTGTAAGGTGATCTCCACTGACAGGTTTTGATATTAAAAAACTTTGATCCTCTGGGTATGAGGTTCGATGTTTTGAAATTTTGAAATTTGGTAGTGGACCCTTATATATATATATATATATATATATATATATATATATATATATATATATATATATATATATATATATATATATATATATATATATATATATATAAATATATAAATATATATATAAATATATAAATATATAAATATATACATATATAAATATATAAATATTATGAATATAAATATATAAATATATAAATATATATATATATATAAATATATATATATATATATATATATATATATTTATGAAAAAATATGAAATATATCTAGATATATATATATATATATATATATATATATATATATATAAATATATATATATATATATATAAATATATAAATATATAAATATATTTAAATATATAAATATATTTAAATATATAAATATATTTAAATATATATATATATATATATATATATATATATATACATATAAATATATATATAAATATATAAATATATATAAACATATAAATTTATAAATATATATAAATATATGAATATATAAATATATATATATAGATGTATATATATGTATATATAAATATATAAATATATATATATAAATATATATATATATAAATATATAAATATATATAAATATATAAATATATAAATATATATATATAAATATATAAATATATAAATATATATATATATATATATATATATATATATATATATATAAATATATAAATATATATATAAATATATAAATATATATATATATATATATATATATAAATATATAAATATATAAATATATATATAAATATATAAATATATAAATGTATACATATAAACATATAAATATATAAATATATATATATATGTATATATATATTCACATATATATATAAATATGTATATAAATATATACATATATACATATATATATATATATATATATATATATATATATATATATATATATATATATATATATATATATATATATATATATATATATATATATATATATATATATCAGCACACACAAACCCAAAGAAATGGTATAACCACAGTATCCCTACGTAGCAGCAAATCTGGATAATGGTTCAGATAATTCAAATACTTCCAACAGCAAGTCCAACAAATCTCAGATAAAAAGAACGTAGTTCAACTAGCTTTTATTCCAAACACAGAGAACCTACGTAAGCGCTTTCACGGATCCAACTGCTTCATCAGACGTAACAATTCAAAGAACTTACTTAATAGTATTTATATAAAATTCAAACCCTTAATTGATTAATTGCTGAATCCATTTAAAGTGCTCATGCATAATCTAATATATTAGCCTAACACATTGACATTATAATATATTTAAAACAACTTATAATATAACAATTATAATAAAAACATTTAAAAACTTCTAAAAACTGTGAAAATACTATAGAGACTATTGTAAAAATATAGATATTCCCTTTTATAAAGAGTGCAAAAAATATATAAAATCTATTATCTAAGGTGTCTAGCTCTTAATATGGGCTTAATAGATATCATATCATTCATTCCATAGCCCCTATGCGCACCTAACCTAAAAATCCATTCTAATTCTGTGCACTCTGTATCATTCACTATATTACCTAACCTAAGATTAATATATTGTATATGTAGTATCTGAAACTGAAAAATATGTGTAGGACCTTCTTGAATAATATGTCATGCCAGCGCATTATATTCTTCCCTCCTGGCTATACTATAATAATGTTCTCTAATGCGCTCTTTCAGTGTGCGATTAGTCTTACCCATGTAAAAACGAAAGCATTTTATGCAATATGCTACATATACTAGATTTTTAGAATCACAAGATCCATTCACTTTAAGCTCCCATAATCTTCTAGTTTCAGGATGCCTAAAGTATCGAGACTCATCTATATATATGCATTGTTTGCATTTATTACATTTTTTAGTCCCATCAAACCATGTTGGTGGTCCATTAGTGGGGTTTGTACTTGTCAGATTACGATAACAGAGTTGCTGTTTCAGTGTCTTATTATTTTTATATACAAAACTTGGGCCTTTGAAAAATATGGTCTAGCTTGTATATTCCTTTGTGCAATAACTTGCTTACAAATATTATCAACATCCTTGCTATCATAGCCTCTATAAATAAAGTCAGATTTTAATCTTGACAGTTCATCAGTCAGCATCCTGTCATTGCAACAAAGTCTGGATAGTCTATAGGCTTGCCCTCTAACTATATTATTAAATATAGTAGGATTATCGCAGCAGTATGCATAATCCTACTATATTTAATAATTATTTATAGAGGCTATGATAGCAAGGATGTTGATAATATTTGTAGGCAAGTTATTGCACAAAGGAATATACAAGCTAGACCATATTTTTCAAATAATCCTTACAAGAGAAGAGAATATGTTAACAAAGATAAAAGGGACCTTAGCCTTGTTATACCTTATGGGAATAATATTCACAAGGTTAAAGAAGCTATAAGCAAATGCTGGAATATTTTAACAGTAGATGATAGAGTCAAAGAGCTGGTAGGTGAAGGCCCAAGTTTTGTATATAAAAATAATAAGACACTGAAACAGCAACTCTGTTATCGTAATCTGACAAGTACAAACCCCACTAATGGACCACCAACATGGTTTGATGGGACTAAAAAATGTAATAAATGCAAACAATGCATATATATAGATGAGTCCCGATACTTTAGGCATCCTGAAACTAGAAGATTATGGCAGCTTAAAGTGAATGGATCTTGTGATTCTAAAAATCTAGTATATGTAGCATATTGCATAAAATGCTTTCGTTTTTACGTGGGTAAGACTAATCGCACACTGAAAGAGCGCATTAGAGACCATTATTATAGTATAGCCAGGAGGAAGAATATAATGCGCACGACATATTATTCAAGAAGGTCCTACATATTTTCAGTTTCAGATACTACATATACAATATATTAATCTTAGGTTAGGTAATATAGTGAATGATACAGAGTGCACAGAATTAGAATGGATTTTAGGTTAGTGCATAGGGGCTATGGAATGAATGATATGATATCTATTAAGCCCATATTAAGAGCTAGACACCTTAAATAATAGATTTTATATATTTTTTGCACTCTTTATAAAAGGGAATATCTATATTTTTACAATAGTCTCTATAGTATTTTCACAGTTTTTAGAAGTTTTTAAATGTTTTTATTATAATTGTTATATTATAAGTTGTTTTAAATATATTATAATGTCAATGTGTTAGGCTAATATATTAGATTATGCATGAGCACTTTAAATGGATTCAGCAATTAATCAATTAAGGGTTTGAATTTTATATAAATACTATTAAGTAAGTTCTTTGAATTGTTACGTCTGATGAAGCGGTTGGATCCATGAAAGCGCTTACGTATGTTCTCTGTGTTTGGAATAAAAGCTAGTTGAACTACGTTCTTTTTATCTGAGATTTGTTGGACTTGCTGTTAGAAGTATTTGAATTATCTGAACCATTATCCAGATTTGCTGCTACGTAGGGATACTGTGGTTATACCATATATATATATATATATATATATATAAATATATAAATATATCTATATATGTATAAATATATATATATATATATAAATATATATATATATATATATATATAAATATATATAAATATATAAATATATATATATATATAAATATATAAATACATAAATATATAAATATATATATATATATATATATATATAAATATATAAATATATAAATATATAAATATATATTATATATAAATATGTAAATATATAAATATATATATATAAATATATATATAAACATATAAATATATAAATATATATAAATATATATATATATATATATATAGATAAATATATATATAAAAAATATATATAAATATATATATACAGAAAAATATATATAAATATATAAATATTTAAATATATACATATATAAATATATAAATATATATATAAATATATAAATATATTTAAATATATAAATATATATATATATATATATATATATATATATAAATAAATATATAAATATATAAATATATATATATAAATATATAAATATATATAAATATATAAATATATATATATAAATATATAAATATATAAATATATATATATATATATATAAATATATATATATATATATATATCTATATATATATATATATAAATATATACATATATAAATATATAAGTCTACCTGAAAATGGTGAAAGTCCTGAACACCGACGAGAACATCGACACCGGAAGATCAATAACGGAGATGATCGACAGTTGAAAATCCCAATGTTGAGAACACTGACATGTTAGGGTAAGTGTGCGATAGTGATGGACTGCAGAGTTAGGGGTGGATTAAGTGAGTTAGGGTTAGGGTGCGTGTCAGGTGAGTGTGCGATAGTGACAGACTTTAGGGTTAGGGGTGGGTTAAGTGAGTTAGGTTTACGGCACGGGTTAGGTGAGTGTGCGATAGTGACGGACTGCAGAGTTAGGGGTGGGTTAAGTGAGTTAGGGTTAGGGCGTGGGTTAGGTGAGTGTGCGATAGTGACAGACCTTAGGGTTAGGGTTTGGGTTAAGGTTAATGCATAGATAGTTGTGTATGTAAGGTTTAGTGTAGGTTTGTAAGGTTTTTGGTGTGCTTGTGTTGTGTTTGTGCTTTTTGGACAGGGGATTTGTTTTGTTTGTTGACTGTCGGGATTGTTGTTTGTCGGGCATTTGAAGTTTCGTGTTTTTGAACTTTCGGTTTTGTGGTGAAGGTGATTTAGTTGTCTGTGTTTTTGCATGTCGATGTTTTCAGGTAGACCTATATACATATATATATATATATATATATATATATATATATATATATATATATATCTATATATATATCTATATATATATATATATATAGATATATATATATATATATATATATATATATATATATATATATATGGATCTACTTTTAAATCTCGAAATGCCATATTACCGAATGTCAAATTATTGAGACATAACAGCTGAATACTCAAAATACTGAAACTTTACAATAACAAACCGTACAATATCAAAAAAGTAAGAATGAACCGAGACCAGACTATTGTAATAACTATCTATCCATTTAAAACATTACACAACCTACCATTCAAACATCATATACATCAAAAGCAATTCACCAGTATAACATCGTTTAATTAAATTAAGCTTTACCAGATCTGCAAAATCAAACCCGCCTACAACACGCCCGCCACCCAATACTCTGAAACCGCAATATATTTTATGTTTATGCTTTTGCAGGGGTGCTGCACCCCCCATACCCCATGCACATGAAATATACCAACTCCGAGATTGCATTACATTGAGAAAAAGGTTAAACACCGATGGCATATCCACGTGTGTGGGAACTGCCCAGTGGGGTTCACAAATACAACATCTCCCTTTACAGGAAATGTTAACAACTCCATGTACCTTTACCCATGGGAAAACAATTGGAAATGCAAAATATATTGGATTTGTAAGTATATATCTGAACTAAAATAGTAAGGACAAGTAGCCAATATTCCTTTGCTGACCATTTCTATTGTACAAACTGTAAAAACCTTTCTAACATCTCTAACGTTTATGTATTCCATTAGCATTCTGATTAGTAGATCTACCCAAGAATTCTATGTCCCTTGCCTCTGGAAAAAAAGCAAATATCGTGCCTCTTCACAAAGGTGGTCCAACACCTGATATCTCCAACTTCTGACCCATCACTATTCTTTCCTGCATCTCTACAATCCTAGAAAAATGTTTGCCAAAACTACTCGACTACCTTCTAGAAAACAAAATCCTCTCTCCAGCACAGCACAGGTTTCTCCCTGCTCACAGCACATCCACTGCACTAATATCCTTCTTGGACATGATCAATAAAGCACACGACTCAAGAAACATTGTATCTGCCCTTTTCTTAGACTTATCAAAAGCATTTGACACCATCACTCACTTTACTCCCTCTCTAAAAAACAGCCCTCAAGCATAGGTTTATTTCCCAGTCGCTCAATTGGTTCAAAAGCTAAATATCTCTCTAACACAGAACATGGCTGTAAAATGGCAAAAAGTCCATTTCCCCTTACCTTCACAACCCCACAGGTGTACCCCCTGGTTTAATTTTAGGCCCTCTACTATTCAATATATTTATCAACAATCTCCACCAAGTCATTCAGCAGGGCTCCATAGTCCAGTATGCAGATGATTCTACTATACTTTGCTCTGCACTCAATAGTAATTTATTACAACAATATACACATGCAGCATTCTCAACTGTGGAGACGTGACTTCATAATAACCACCTTTATTTAAATCCCCAAAAAACTAAATGAGTGATCTTCACAACCAAGAAAAATTCTCCTTTGAATAAAGCTGACCTCAATATTTTCTCTCTTAACCCACACTAAATTGTTGAGTTATAATCGATGAAAACCACAAATTCGATCTGCACATTCAGAATAATATAAGTAAGAACTACAAAAATCTAGGATTGCTTTATAGGCACAACAAGTTCCTTTCCCTCCATGCTAAACAAGTATTAGCACTACCCTACCTATTACCCTATTTAACCCATGGTGCACTTATTCTAACCAACCTGCAGTCTTCCATGAAATCAAAATTAGAAACTTGCTATAACAAGATAGTGAAATTTGGTACAGACTCTCACTTTTCTACTCATCGATGTATTACCCTAAAAAAGTACAATGGCTTGAATTTCCCACTACCTATTACTCCTCCAGCTCACTATCACACATACAATTATTTGAAATCTACAAGATTGCCCTGCACTTAGCTCCTTACTCACCCTTTACAATCCCATCAGACCTTTGCGATCTGAACAACATCTTATTTGAGTCTATAAACCTAAATTACCTGCAGGCCAGCTCTTATACTCTTGGAACATTGCCAGAATATGGAACGATCTACCTTCCTATATCCGACTACAACAAAGCCCTCTTAACTTCACAACCACACTTCACAATCATCTCCTCTCCAGTTGGATGTATAATTGTTCTAGTTTTTCCTCTGCCATTGCTTAGCATACCAATTGATCCTATCGAATTATATTCCAGCATTTTTTCCAGATATTTCCAGTAAACGTTATTCACTCTCTTGTTCTCTCACAATGTCTCTAGCCCCTGTTTTCTTTCCCCTCTTCAGCTTTCACTCTACATTATTCATCCTCCTCCTCTCCTATTGCTAGCTCTTATACTTACTGCCCACCTGACTTACTATCCCCCACCCTCTCCTATCGCTAGCTCTTATACTTACTGCCAATCTGACTTACTATCCCCCTGCCCTCTCCTATCGCTAGCTCTTATACTTACTGCCCACCTGACTTACTATCCCCCCGCTCTATCCTATCACTAGCTCTTATACTTACTGCCCACCTGACTTACTATCCCCCGCCCTCTCCTATCGCTAGCTCTTATACTTACTGCCCACCTGACTTACTATCCCCCCGCTCTATCCTATCGCTAGCTCTTATACTTACTGCCCACCTGACTTACTATCCCCCGCCCACGCCTATCACTAGCTCTTATACTTACTGCCCACCTGACTTACTATCCCCCGCTCTATCCTATCGCTAGCTCTTATACTTACTGCCCACCTGACTTACTATCCCCCCACCCTCTCCTATCACTAGCTCTTATACTTACTGCCCATCTGACTTACTATCCCCCTGCCCTCTCCTATCACTAGCCCTTATAGTTACTGCCCACCTGACTTACTATCCCCCGCCCTCTCCTATCGCTAGCTCTTATAGTTACTGCCCACCTGACTTACTATCCCCCCACCCTCTTCTATCGCTAGCTCTTATACTTACTGCTCACCTGACTTACTATCCCTCGCCCTCTCCTATCACTAGCTCCAATACTTACTGCCCACCTGACTTACTATCCCTCATGCCCTCTCCTATCACTAGCTCTTATACTTACTGCCCACCTGACTTACTATCCCCCCTGCCCTCTCCTATCTCTAGCTCTTATACTTACTGCCCACCTGACTTACTATCCCCCTGCCCTCTTCTATCACTAGCTCTTATACTTACTGCCCACCTGACTTACTATCCCCCCGCCCTCTCCTATCGCTAGCTCTTATACTTACTGCCCACCTGACTTACTATCCCCCACCTCCCTTACTTCTTTTTTCCTCCATCTCCCTCTTCCATCGCTCTGCACTATTCTATTCTCTTCTCTGTTATTCATCTCATGCCTTCCTCCCTATGTTTCATATATACATAAATGTCTTTGTTTCACCCTAAGTAAGGCCTTTAATTACATGCTAACTGGGTTTCCTATAATCCGTATTGTACTGTGCCATGATACTATTG
>NC_056737.1:1012403165-1012435665 GCF_019279795.1 Protopterus annectens
CACGTAATGAGAAGATTTCCCTTTACCCCAATGTAGTGTGATCTCAGAGTTTGTATATTTAAATAGCAGGGGGTTTGGGGGGCACAGCCCCCCATGTGGAGGTGCAGGGAGGCTTGCCCCCCTGCTAGCACTGTATAGTTTTTTTTTTTTCTTTTTTTTTAAACATTCAAATGTTCGATCATTTGTTCACAACCATGTGAAAGTCAAGCATTTGGATGTTTGATTATGTGAAGTAGACTCATTTATATATATATATATATATATATATATACTTTAATTACATCATGGGAATGACGTTTTGCAGTATAATAAACTTTTTATTGATATGTTTCACTTACCTCTAGTTGTTTTTCCCATAAGTGATCACTCCATGGTTGGTAACTATTTATTACAATGTTACAAGTACATAATTACGCTCTATGTCAAGCATTATATACGTAACTAGGAGCCTTATCTTGTTGCAGTTTGCTTTTTTCCATCTTTCATTTGAAAGTAACTGCATTAAAAAAACTTCAAAATAAAAACGAGAAAGTTTAATCCAATTTAGCACTTGTGTTCCAAATGACTTGTTATCTGTGATATGTTTGGGTTGTTTTGGGATGGAGTGTGATTTCAGTGGTGCTTATTCCATGATAAGGACTCCTCTGGCTCTTCTATTTGTACAATCACGTCTAAAAATGTTTCTGAGTTGGGAATGTTTTAGCCATCTTTCACTTATAGCCAGTTAATCTGGATTGTATTTTTAAGCCAGGTTAGAAGATGTGCAGTTTTATTACAAACACTTCTTATATTCATGTACATTATTTTTAAAGCTTTAAGTGGTACTGAATCAAAATTTGGTTCATAGGTTCACAGGTTCATAGGTGTTTAGTAGGCTAATGGTCACAAAGGTCTTTTTAAGCCTAGCCATGCATCCCAAATCTCTAACAAATTCTGATACCTTTGATAAATACGTATACCATATTTGAGCATTTGAAATATACTTTTCTTATCCAGTCTATCTTTATGAATTTAAGGCTTTTACTGTGTGAAATATTTCTTGGCTTCTACGTAGGTGGGCTATTATACTCATGTTTGATCTTAATCCAGTAACTCTGGAGATCATCTTACTATCTGCACTTATTCTGTGACCTGCAAACTTTACTCCTAGTCAGGTAACTACCTATCAGGCATACATAATCAGTTGTTGCCCACTCTGACTGCACAAGACAGTTGAATGCAGGCCAAGCTAGAAACAAGACTAGCAGAAGTTTCTACGTCTTGCCTTACTTCGAACTGGTGTGCATCTGCACATTGCCCAACACAGGAAAACATAGTTTTCTGTACCTCAGTTCTTCTTGCCAACACTTTGCAGAACAACAGGTTATTTTGTATGCCTCATGTGTGTTACTACCCTTTCTGGACCTTTATTCTCTGGTTAGAGTTTTTTTTTTCTTGTATGCTACTATGCTAATATTATACTTGGGAATTCCTGTAATATTTACTTATATATCCAGTTCTTGATTTCTCTTTAATATAATGTAGAGGTATTATCACATAGCTGCTCTGCGCCCTGCAAACTTTAGTTGTAATAAGATAACTACCATCAAGGCATACATTGCAATCTGTAGCCCAAAGTGCTTGCCCCTTACAGCTGTTGGCTCCTCAAGTGACGAATGAGACTGACGGATGCTTGAACGTTCTCCCTTACTTCGGTCAGGTTTTTATCTGCACAGGGTCCACTATCTCCAAACATTTCTTTTTTTTAATATACTTCAGTGCTTCTCACCCTTTGTTTTCTATAACTTTTGTGCGTCGTTACTTCTTCTGGACGTTCAGTTTATGGAGAAAGAGTTAATATTTGCACTTGAGCAACAGAGTGGTAATATTCTGTTCCTTATGTAATATTTATTCTGTTCAGTTTCTGGGCACAATTAATGTTTGCACTTTGGGGAACAGAGTGGTAATATTCTGTTCCTTATGTAATATTTATTCTGTTCAGTTTCTGGGCACAATTAATGTTTGCACTTTGGGGAACAGAGTGGTAATATTCCTTATGTAATATTTATTCTGTTTTACAACTAATATCATTCTATGCTTTGTATTGTTATCTTGTTCACATTTTGTTTCTGTACATTTTAATTATCTGTAATTGCATCACTAGTGCTTTTTTAATTGTATTGTGATTAATTGTTAACTATGTTAAAATTTGTTCTAGTGTCTGTAAAATTTCTGGAGCTTTTCTCCTCAGGTCTCCACTGAAAATGGGCCTCCGACTCGGTTGGACCAACCCAGTTAACAAATGGCAAATAAATAAATAATAAATAAACAAGTGTAACCATGCACCTGGGAGATTAACCATTTGCAGGTCACCTGTGTCCATTAGAGACATAGGTGCCAAACCAGGGATGAATTTCCAGTTCCCATCCAATTGTTTAAGTTACACTTTAATTGATTAGGGAGGAACTCTGCTTCACATAGATGGGGAGCCTGTTCCATAGATGGGGTAGTCTCTGAGATATATACCTATCTCACCAGCAGGTCCTATTTATATCACAGGCAAGGTTTAAGTCTTTAGAATGGGTAATTTTGGTGCTGTTTGATTTGTGGATATGCAGGAGGTCCATCAGAGTGGGGTCTGACAATGCCCTGTATGCCAGGCATAGATCTCCCTTCAAAAGCCTGCAGGAGACAGAATACAGGGATAGGGCCTTGAGGTGGTCTGTATAGGACATTTTACTTATGCCCTGTATTCTTTTAGTGAGCAACCTCTGTGGACATTCCAGTTGTTGGATATGCCTGGTTATGTACATACCAAAGGGGTCACTGTACTCAATGATAGGTCTGATGAATGCCGAATACAGTGGAGCAATGACTTCCTTGGACTTAGATGCCATACCTTTGTTTATAAGTTGCACAACATAGAATGATTTCCTCATCACTGTAGACATGTGATGGTCAAAGGCTAGATTACTATCTATGTTTGTCCCTAAGTCCCTGACTACTGGGTTAACTCTAAGGGGTGTGTTGTCAATATGATAGTTACAGGGACGGATGATTTCCCAAAGGATATTATTTTTCATTTCTTGGCATTCAATTTTAGTCCATGACTCTGACACCAGTTGTTTGTCTGTGTCAGCCCCTCCTGGAGAAAATTTGTGTCAGTGTGAGATTCAATGACAGCTCCTAATTTGCAATCATCTGCAGATTTAGTCAGCCAGAGACCACTGACATTGGCCTTGACATCTGAGAAGTAAATGCCAAAAAGGAGCAGTCCAAGGACTGATCCCTAAGGGACTTTACTTGTGACTGGCCTCTTTGTAGAGGTGGACTCCCCAATTCTAACTTCCTGGGACCTGGCTGTGAGCCAGTCAGCTATCCACCAGGTGACATACGGGTTTGTACCTAACCTCCTGAGTTTGTCAGCAATCCCCGAGTGGGGTATTGTGTCAAATGCCTTGTCCAGGTCAAGGTAGGCAGTGTGAATGACGGCTCTCATCCATTGCTTTGGTGACCTTCTCAAAGAAGTCCCCAGGTATAAATAAATAGGCATACTTTTCAACCTTGCAGATTCATGGATTAGTGCTAGGCTAACTTGGGGACCATTTCTAGCCTAGCCAAGTATCTCATGTGAGAATCAAACCCTGTGCCTTGTGTCTGTAAGAGAAATACCTTAATCATTATGCCAACCTTTTGGACCTGATGGTCCAGGATTTAGTTTAGTATCAGCTGCTCAAAGTAATGCTACTAAAGCAATCATACACAGATGTTAGGGTTTAAATTGCAGTCTGTGTTGTAGTAGTAGTGATGTGACTTAGTGTAATAGGTGATGTTGTGTTTATGTGATAGTAAGGAAATATATTTCAGAAGAGTGTTATAACTGCAAATTTGCTTTGAGAGTTTGTGATAAGGAGATTAGCAAGGGTACATCAACAGCAAAAGTTAAGAAGGGTAGTACTAATTTAAACATAATGATTCTTACATGCATCTTGCTGGCTTTTGGTTTCCAGTTTATAAAAGCTCCAACATTTGTATTTCTGATGATTGGCAACTTCTCTGTATCGTCACATAAGAAACATCTACACATTAGGTGATTGTCTTTAGCTTGAATTAGCACAATACGATTCCTTTATGAGCAAGACTGTAAATGGTCTCATTTTGTAAACCAATACCTGTGGTTGGGCATATGTTTTACTATTGCTGTGGAGATGTCTCTCTAATCACTTTACAACTAACTCAACATTCTTCTGGACAATCCATTCCTCTGCCAGTTGTTGACCTGGAAAAAGTGTACTGCCTATATGTGTTTCCTCTGAATTGCCCTGCAGCTGGAATTTCTGTTCTGCAATCTAACTCCATGAAGCCACTGCTGACTCATTCTCTTAAATATTTTTTTTCAGAATTGCATTATCTAGTCCACCATCCATCAAAGTGGTAACTTTTCTTCTCCAGCTTGGCTGACATAATCACAGCCTCTGGCATACGTCATTTCTCCTCTGTCATTTTACTGGCAGTTTGCACCCAACAGCACCCGCTACCAAAAAGAATAGCAAGATTCCCGCGAGGAAGGAAGAACACCTCCTTGGGTACCTCCTAGAAACAGCTTTTTGGCCTAGTGGGGCTAATCAAGCCTACAGCATGTAAATAAATAGGTACAAGCAAACAGTAATAATTTGATGCTGAATGCTGATGGTTCACTTAATGATTTGGACAGTTTTCCAGGTCTACATCATGTTCCAAATGATGTTCGCCAGAAGTTCCGTTAGCCCCAAAGGGATAACGTTATCACCAGAAGTTCCGTTAGCCCCAAGGGGATAACATTATCACCAGAAGTTCCATTAGCCCCAAGGGGATAACGTTATCACCAGAAGTTCCATTAGCCCCAAGGGGATAATGTTATCACCAGAAGTTCCGTTAGCCCCAAGGGGATAACATTATCACCAGAAGTTCCATTAGCCCCAAGGGGATAACATTATCACCAGAAGTTCCATCAGCCCCAAGGGGATAGCGTTATCACCAGAAGTTCCATTAGCCCCAAGGGGATAACGTTATCACCAGAAGTTCCATTAGCCCCAAGGGGATAACGTTATCACCAGAAGTTCCATTAGCCCCAAGGGGATAACATTATCACCAGAAGTTCCATTAGCCCCAAGGGGATAACATTATCACCAGAAGTTTTGTTAGCCCCAAGGGGATAACATTATCACCAGAAGTTCCGTTAGCCCCAAGGGGATAACATTATCACCAGAAGTTCCGTTAGCCCCAAGGGGATAACGTTATCACCAGAAGTTCCGTTAACCCCAAGGGGATAACATTATCACCAGAAGTTCCATTAGCCCCAAGGGGATAACATTATCACTAGAAGTTCCATCAGCCCCAAGGGGATAGCGTTATCACCAGAAGTTCCATTAGCCCCAAGGGGATAACATTATCACCAGAAGTTCCATTAGCCACAAGGGGATAACATTATCACCAGAAGTTCCGTTAGCCCCAAGGGGATAACATTATGAAGGAAAAGAACAGAATGCAGGGGAAGGGGATGACTGTGAAATAGACTTCTGCTAAGTTAACTGGTGAGCAGGCTTATTACTGTGATTAAAGTTAATAGGATTACTGTATGCAAAGATCTGCAGTTAACACAGGAGATTAAGGCCATGAGTTGTGAATCCCTGTTTCCTAAACTCTGGAGTTTGATTCCCCCAACCTTTATCTACCAACTGTGTACCTCTCTCTGCAATTGACTTAATGAAAAAGTGCTCTGAGACAATTGATAAAATGGACAAGGCACATCAATATTGTCATTGACCATATGTCTAATAACTATGAAAGCAATGCACAGGTAACATTATCCTTTCCATTGTACAGAAGAAATACTGACTATCAGATGAAATGCAAAATATTTTCGTATAACTGATGCACCTTGAGGATTTTGGTGAGTAAGGTTACAAACAGAATTCAAAGTTTTCGCATATGTAATAGTTATTCGAAGCTGCACATTTCCAAGATTACAGCTTGGCATTTTTTCTGCATCCAACATTTTTCAAAGAGTTGTACCTGATTGAAGGGTGTGATGGTGTGGTCAGCATCAAAAATAATACTTTAGTTTGAGGTGCTGCTATAGACGGATGGAACAAGAGATGCACTTACAGAACGGAGTGGGGCAGTATAATCATAAACCAAATGAAGCAAAGTACAAGATGGTAGATCGTCAGAATTAAGATATGAGCGATATCCTGACATCACATAGCTTCGAACCAGATGATACAAAAGTTACATCTTTTGTCCATTTATGGTTGCCAGAAGATAAACATGTAGCAATGCCACTTCTGGTCTTGATATAGTATCTTTCAATGTTGCTTAATTCAAGATTTATATTATTTAATATTACAGCAGCCTGTTAGTTATCAAATCATAAAAGGTGTGACATTACTTTTATCCACATGAGAATAAATGGGTTTGCCTCCACATAAGGAATATGTTCTTTCATACTGTAAGGTTTACTTAATAGTAATGAAAGCATGTCTTTAGTAGCATTCACTTTCATACTTTTGGGTTGACATGGCTGCTCATTGCTAGCTTAGCTTTCACACAACCATCCTATATTCCTTAAATTATATCTGTGTTATCATATGCCATTGTTCACTGCACTGTGTAGTCTGTACTCTGATGGAATATTCTTCCAATCTGTGACTGAAAAGGCTCAGGTCGGGCTGTTCAACTGCTGTAGAGGTATAAAGCTCTGACTTCAGCCCAGCCAAGCAAGATTTGATTACTGGATCGGGCAAATGATGACGTGACACAGTGGTGTGGGAGATGGGAGATGTGGGTGATAGTCTCTAAGAGAAGGCATGGTCCAAATATAAGACTTCCCTCAGACATAACCAATGAGCTTGGGAAACATGGAAAGGGACAGTGGAAGGGCATATAAAAAAATGGATGGAAGTACAGATGTACAAGCCCCCAGGATGCCCTTAAGAGACATACCCTTCTGTGGCAAGGAAATGTATAACTAGAAAGTGGAAGTCTTCACAAGAACCTACTCTGGAAGAATTCTTGAGATTGATGGAAGAAACAGCGACATTAAAAATCACGGTGAAGCAATCAAGAATTTGACCTAAAACATGGACAAACAATCCTCGGGAAAAAATGTAACTCTTATTGAGACATTAAAAATGAACCCTAAACAATTAATGTGTAACTTTATACTTTATTAATTGAATATTATACATTTATGTTACTAATTTCATGTATTTTATTAATTTTTTCCCACCTTTGTTCAAGTCAATTGTACATAGTGTATATAAAGGTTTATAATACTTGTTTATTGATGATTGTATTGTTAAACATTATATTATTTGGAAAATAAAAAAAAATTATTTGAAAACAAAAAAAGAGCCATACCCTTCCCTAGCAACAGTGCAGTAAGTCTGGGTTGGTAGGAGGATAGCTGTTAGACCCAGGATGAACGTGGGGTACTGTAGATGGGGCTAGCAATAATGAGGTCACAGAGAAGCAAAAAGTTAAAAAAACTGTTTAGTAGGATCACTTCACCTTCCCAGGTAAAATGAATTAAAAAATGACACAACAACAGCAACAACAATAAAGAATAAAAATGCAGTCTGCACTTTCACTAGTTGGAGAAAGGATAGGCCAGCCTTCTATGTCTTATAGTCATGAGCATTACTTATATCACATCATATGTTTTCCTGTGCCCTCCCCACATTTCTGAATTTTAAGAATAGATTGCTGCTAATGTGCTATGCAGATCTCTCCAACCACAATTCCTCAGTGTCTGTATATATAAACACAGTTCAGCTTCTTGCTAAAGGTATGCTAACTAGATGCACCCCTTATCGATTTCAGTGACTTTGGTTTCGGAGACTTAATACTGGTGCCCCTGCCTTTGTGGTTATTACAGATGTGATAAAACTCCACATATCCCTACCTACCAATTGTTTGTACGACTGCACTATTGCTGTAATCATCTTTCACTATATTTAGCTGGATACACACATAATATTAAGTTTTTCAGGCAGCTATTCTGATATAGTAAAGAGTGTTATGCAAGCCTGACCTTTATTTTGCACATGGATGCTCTTGCAACTATTGTTGTGCATCTGCCACGTCATATCATGTTGTGTGTTATGAAAGGTAAGTCCTCCTTACATATCCTGCACATCATTAACAATTAGACCACTATAACATGCCACGTTTCTGCACTGTTGCAGTTTAGTGAATGGTATTATAGGTTCATAGGTTCATAGGTAGGTACTAGGCTATTGGCCCTGGGGCCTATACAAGCCCAGCCAAAAAGATACCCTGGCTTTTGCCACCCAAGAAAATTATTTTCCTGTGCCACTGTCGAGGATATGAACCATTAAACAGCTTAATCCTATTGCTCTGGGTTTGGTTCTGTCACTGTCCATTTAACTAATGCCAGATGATGAGTAACCACATAGTGACCTCAGTTCATTAATGGAAAGTGGCACTTCATAGGCCTGGTGAGTTTGAGCAGCTAAGAAATATATGCAATTAAATAAAAATCTAAATCGGTAATATATCATGGCACACTGGCTATGCATATAGCTATGTCTGTAGAGCTACAAACAACTTCTGTAGCTGTATGCTGGCATACACAGGCACTTAGCAATACTGGCTTTCTTAATAGTGATGTTCTGCTGTGGGATTGGGAGGATGTACATCATCTCTTTAGAAATAATTACCTGCACACGTTTCCACATGTTTTATTCTTAATGCTGTTTAATGTACGGGTTTGGCTGACAAGTGCAGCAGGCCTCCTGCTATGAGGAATTGTGATGTCATATCCATTAATGCAGGCCTCCTTAGCACATGCTATTAGATGTGGCTGAAAGATAGTGAAACTGGCAGCATCACAGGTTGCAGTTGTGGAGCACACAGTGCATGTAGTAGGGGAGATACGAGTCCCACATGTTCAATGTGTCAGTGCTGATGATATGACTTAGGCTGAGCACACAGTGCATGTAGTAGGGGAGATACGAGTCCCACATGCTCAGTGTGTCAGTGCTGATGATATGACTTAGGCTGAGCACACAGTGCATGTAGTAGGGGAGATACGAGTCCCACATGCTCAATGTGTCAATGCTGATTATATGACTTAGGCTGAGCACACAGTACATGTAGTAGGGGAGATATGAGTCCCACATGCTCAATCTGTCAATGCTGATGATATGACTTAGGGTGAGCACACAGTGCATGTAGTAGGGGAGATATGAGTCCCACATGCTCAATGTGTCAATGCTGATGATATGACTTAGGCTGAGCACACAGTGCATGTAGTAGGGGAGATACAAGTCCCACATGCTCAATCTGTCAATGCTGATGATATGACTTAGGCTGAGCACACAGTGCATGTAGTAGGGGAGATGTGAGTCCCACATGCTCAATGTGTCAGTGCTGATGATATGACTTAGGCTGAGCACACAGTGCATGTAGTAGGGGAGATGTGAGTCCCACATGCTCAATGTGTCAATGCTGATGATATGACTTAGGCTAAGCTGTTGCAATGGAGATGAACTGATTTTCAGGGACACACATGTTACAGCCATCCATGTTACACTTTTGCAAACCCTCAAGACAATGTGAGAGCTTAATGAAAGACTTTCTGAGGTCATCTGGTTGGAAGGAAGACTGATTCATAGTCATACTTACTTTGCTCTTTACCATGGCAGCAAATGTACTCATATTCTGCACCACAATGCAGCAATGACAACATGTGCCTCATGTCCTATAACACTTCCTGCAGGATAACCAATATGAGGACACGGGCAATGATATTTATGTCTTCTACTATGCCACCTTGTGCCATCCCATATAATAATTGTCTTTGTTTTTCTTTGCTTGCTTAGTTCTCCATGTGGACCTTATTTTTATCACTATTGTACCATGGTTTACTGTTATCTATCAGATATCTAGTTCTTTCAGACTAGATTCAAGCTACATCTATAACACTTTCATTATACATCCACATCCCAACTATCTTGCATTTTGTCCCTGGTTGCTTTGTGTAAAATTACATCTACAAACATTGCAATCCAGTTTTTTCATCCACATTAATTTAGTGATACACGATAGCATGTGTCCTGCACTGGCATATAGTGTATGTTGCCCTCCTGTATGTGTGATTTATTGTACAAAGTGCTCTTTGGGTGCATTGCCTGATGTTCCTTGTCACAAAAGGAGATACTGCCAGCCCAGCTATCTGGAATTTTGTAAATAATTATATGTCTAAAGCAGAGATGATTGCAGCCTTAGTCACAGCTGCATCACAGACCAGCAACCAAGAGGACAACCAGACTGGCCTTGTGAATGTACAACTCTCAGAAAAGGGACAGTTCAACCTTTCCACAGAGGGCTTAAAATATGTCTGGAGTTAAAGAGACTTGAACTGGAGGCCAAACATTTTGAAATAGAATCAACAGAGAAACTGAGATGTCTGGAAGCTGAGGAAAAGGAGGGGCAGACGCAACATAAAAAGGAGATGCTGACTCTTCACCAGGGTCATGGAGGTAATGGGGAAGGGAGTAACTGAACCTCCGAAGCAACAAAGGTCAGTAAATTTCTTCCATAATTTACAGAGGGGTGACAATTTTGATAGTTTCATTCATATGTTTGAAAGGGTATCTAAACAATATGATGTTGACCAAGAGATCTGGGTACAGCTCCTGACCCCCTTACTCCATAGTAAAGCTGTAACTGCTATTTCTAAATTGTCTGATACTGATTGTTTAAATTATAATACTGTTAAAAATGTTTGTGTTTTAAGTTAACAGCTAGAGCTTATAGAAAAATGTTTTGTGAGCATAGCCACAAGGCAGATGAAACTGTGTGTGAATATATTGCTGAACTAAGCAGTTAATGTCATTCATGGGTGAGTGGGTGTCAGGTCTCCACTTGTGAAGGGCTGGCAGACCTGTTGGTGAGGGAACAAGCCCTTAGCATTTTGCCTGAGGACATGACAATCTGCTTGGCAGATAGGGAATGGAGGACCACAGATGAGTTAAGGAAAACGGGAGGCCTATACCTAGTGTAGTGTGTCCAGTCAGGATAAAATAGACGAACATTCATGGGTTCAGTTCAAGCAGCTTTATTACACACACATCAGGAATGAGGCTTTGTAACTTAAACTTAAATAAACTTATAAACGGACTGACTACTGCACTCATACATGTTAACACTCTGGCTGTTCTCTCAAAATGGCATCACCGCCTGCACATGCTCACTATTTATATGCATGTGCTACATCTGGAAATGATTCTTAAAGGTACACACACTCAGTTCTACATCCTCTCTCTTTGAGAAACAGATCATAATCAAATGACAGTATTCAATGACATGCAATTATATAGAAATTATCTTTTGACATGCAATTATACAGAACTAATTCTTTCACATGCAATTATACAAAATCAGACACATATAAAACAATCATGTTCAGGTTGCTGTGTATTTTGTACTAAGTCTAGAAATACGACCTGATCATGTAACATAAAAGTCAGAATTGGATGCAGCAATGGGGACTGTCTGCAAAGAATGTTCAACTTTGGGGACATCTAGGACATCATCAGGAATGGGAATGGATACTGAGACATATTCTTCGGTATGAACATTGTCAGGGTTGCTCCGAGATCTAGAGTCTGTATCAGAGGTACAATGTTGCAATATCATTACTGATGCAGGAGGAAGATGATTGCGATTTCTACTGTATTCTTTACCCTCAGATTCAACTAAGTAGGATCTCAGCTTGGCACATATACCTCGCACTTGACCAATTTGATCAAAGCCTTTCACCGTTTGCATCCTCGCTGTCTCTCCATGTTTAAACAGATGAAGAAATCTGCTCATTTTATCACAGCAGGACTGAGAATAATGTTTCTTAAAAGGCAGGCTTTGATTGCTCTCTTATTTTTAGCATTAGGCACCAACAAACTAGAACTGATAGGCATGGTTGCTTTGGTTTGCCTAGATAGAAGTCTCTGAGCAGGTGAGCCAAGTAGGTTGTCATGGGGTATATTTCTGAGATTAAGTAAATTCAAGAAGATATTGGTATTGTCATGCTTTGACCTCTCCAGTAATTGCTTTGCACTCTGTACTGCACGTTCAGTAAGGCCGTTTGACTGTGGGTATTCCGGACTACTAGTAACATGGATAAAGTCCCAGTCTTTTGCAAATCTCTGAAACAATTGACTGGTAAACTGGGTACCATTGTCAGAAATAACTTTGTGTGGGTTACCACGGACTGAGTAATGACGTTTCATCTTAGTAATAACCACACTGGACGTTAGGTTAGGTAGCAAATCGATCTCAAAACAGTTCGAATAAGAGTCTACCAACACGAAGTAATGCTGATTGTTCCACTCAAATATGTCAGTGGCTACTGTTGACTAAGGTAATTCAGGAATATGGCTTAGCTGAAGTGGCTCTTTTTGCCAATGTGGCTTAGTACTATTACATACTGAACAAGAGGAAAGCATTTTATCAATGTCTTTTGATAGAGAAGGCCAAAATTCTAGTCCTCTCACCCTTCTTTTAGTAAAATCAGAACCTGGGTGAATTCCTGTTGTAAGGAAGTAGGAGCAATAACTTTAGGACATTTGAAAATGATACCATCTTCCATCAGCATCTCATCTCTGTAAGGAAAATAAGGTTGTACTTCTGGTGGTACACGAGATTGCTTTGATAGCCACCCTACATTGATGAAGTGGTTGAGCTTTTGCAAAATGGGATCAGTCTTTGCATGATCTCTCAGCTCATTAAGTCTGTTAGTAGAAAAATTATGCACTTCCATGACATCAAAGTCAAAATTATCGGCATAAAGCTGTTTTGTGGTATTTCTGGGCGATCTGGATAAGGTATCAGCCAGACAAAGAAGTTTAGCTTTTGTACAGACCATTTTGAAATTATACTTTTGCAATCTGAGCATCATTCTTTGTAGTCTTGCTAAAGCTGAATGCATAGGCTTCTTTAAAATAGTGACTAGAGGTTGATGGTCAGTTTCAGTTTGGATAGCTCAGCCGTAAATATAATCATGGAACTTTGAACATTCGAACACAATTGGAACTTTGAACATTCGAACACAATTGCCAAAAGTTCCTTCTCAATTTGAGCATACTACATCTCAGTTTGGGTATTGTGTTATAGGTTGCCTGTGTCCATTATAGACATAGGTGCCAAACCAGGGATGAATCTCCTGTTCCCCATCCAATTGTCCAGGTTGCACTTGTATGGATTGGGTTAGCGAGGGACTCTGCTCCACTTGGATGAAGAGCCTGTTCCAGAGATGAGGTAATCTCTGGGATACATACCTGTCTCTCCAGCATGTCCTATTTATATCACAGGCAAGGTTTAAGTCTTTAGAACAAGTAATTCTAATGCTGTTTGTTTTGTGGATATGCAGGAGGTCCATCAGAGTGGGGTTAGACAATGCCCTGTATGTCAGCCATAGATCTCCCTCAAAAGCCTGTATGAGACAGAATCTGTCATATCACAGAGTTGTGAAGTTTTACCTTGGAAAGTATGCATCAGATCTATATTTTTTTCTGCATTAGTCTTGTTGTTATTTGTAAATATTACATATGCATGTCACCCTCTAAGTGTGGCTTTACTATCATCACAGTTTAAATATATTTGTTTGCATGAAAGTCAGCATTTTGTTGGCTAATGCAACTTTTCTGTCCACATGGGGACACTTGTGCACATAGTTTGGTTGTCATTCATTATCCACATGATACTAATATGGCTGAATGCATACGTACTTGTCATTGGTTACTAGTTTAATAAGAATCATAGGAAGTGCAAAAGTTATTTGACAAGAGGCCATGCATGCCTTGCAAGTAATAACCTTCAGGCACTACCTACATTTGAATCAGAGCAGGGCCTCTAAGCTTCAGGGTGTATGTTAGGGTACCATTCTAATTGTGTAACCTCTGTTAGGAAGAAGACATGGAATCACACTTCTTTATACTGTTATTCACTAGTATTCCAGTGCATGTGAATGTACTAGGTGATGAATCTATCTATCCATCTAGTTTTATTTACTCCCTGATGTAGATTCAGATCTCTCATTTTAATGTGGGCCATACTGTTTTACACACCAAGAAAAATTAGACTCTGGATAATGGGATTCTCAAGGGCATAAAAAGCACAGGTGTCCCCTCAAGAGTCTATATGACACTGACCATACAAAGACTGACTCCAACCTTCCACATAGCTAAGATTTTTGTGGCTTCAGATTTTTTTTAAGGAAACTCTGCAGTCCTTTTAATTTTTATGTCTAGTGAGCTACATGCCAAAGGGTGCATTATATTCTATAATGGGTCTAACCAAGTGCAGCAGAACAGTAACTTGCTTTGTTTAGGAAGATATGCCCTTTGTGACTAATTGTGATACATAGAAGGACTTACTGACTATGATCACTAAATGGTGATCAAAGGAGAGAGAGTCGTGTAGCCAGATGCCTTGGTCTCTGATGACAGGCTCAGTAGAGAGTTGGAGATCACTGATGAAGTAGGTCATAGCAATTTGTTGCTTTCCAAAGGAGATGATACTGCATTTCTTAGCATTTACTTTGAACCTTTTCTCAGTGCACCACATCTTAATGCACGATAGTTCCACTTGAAGGGAATTTCTATCATTTGTTAATCTGAACCTGCACTCAGTGTACAGTCATTGGCAGACATAGTCAATCAATGATCCTTGTTGTCAGTACAGAGTTCAGAGGAATAAATATCAAAATGCGGGGGTCCCAAAATGGACCTACAGGGAACACCAGTAACTGATTTTTCCATAACTGAGGAGGCATCACTGACCATGACAATATGTTCTGTCCTTGAACCCATTTGTAGTTAGTCTTATCACACACAGATCTATGTTTAAGGCCATTAGCTTGTGCTATGGTATTAAATGCTTTTGCTGGATTCATGTAGACAGGATAAACTGTGAGGTCATTGTCTAAGACTGCATGAGCTTTTCAAAGAGGTTCACAGGACTGAAGACACATGAGCAGCCCTTAACAAATCTGAATTGCTGTACTTCAAGCCTGATTAAAGCCTTAGCACACTGATTTATGAGGCCATTAATGATACAACCCACTTCTAAGCTACTGGGTCAGTGGGGCCACCCTTATGAAGCGACATCACCACCACAGCACACTGTTGATCAGGAACATAACTTGTGGCAAGGCATATGTTGAAAAACATGAGAAGAGGCAAGGACCTGCTTGGCACTGTTTATAAGACAATTTGTAATGTTGTTGTGACCCATTGAAGAAATATTTTTGATCCTGAAAAGCTCTTTTAAGGATATGGTGGATTTGTTATTGAATTCTCTGTTAGAAATGCTACATCTAAAGAAATCCCAATCCCTCTGCCCCACACACTCCGGAGACCTCAACCTTATTACCACAATCAACAGACCATGCTGGAGGGACAAGTTCATAACCCAGAGACTGCCCTTGCTATGGAACAGACTTCCCATACATATCAAGTAGAGCACCTCACTGGCCCTCTTCAAGAGAAATCTTGATGAGTGGATGGGAAATACAAAATTCACTCCGGGGATCACTCCAGTGGCTCCACTCAACAGAGGCACAGGGAACTACAGTCAGGTGGCATGATGCCAGGTTAATCCTATGGGCTAGGCTTGAAAAGGCTCCAGCGCCATTAGCTTAGTACACACCTATGAACCTATGAACCTATGATATGGTCCTTGGGGATAGTGGGAGAGAGGGTGTCGGGTAAGTTTTGTTTGAGCATGAGAGTTTCAGGGGAAAGATTTGCATGTTATTAGTATATGAATAAAAGGAGCCACTATATACATGTTCTGAGCAGAGATGTGAATTATTCCTTAAACATAGGTGAAAAAGTAAATATGATTGTCCTTAGCCTCATATGCAAGCCTATCTTTACAGGAGACTTTGCAGATATTAATGGGTGCCTTTACTTGCTTTGTGAGGCATTTTATATTTTGATTGTGATGAGAAGTTCTGGCCTTACAAGGACATCTAAGCAGTTTCTTCCTTCTAATGTAAAGTTTATTTATATGTACTGACCACATGGTGGATTTGTTATTGAATTTGTTGCTATTGTTGGCTCTGGTGGGGATAGAGCTCTCAGTGCGTTTATATAAATGAGAATAGATTCCTGGCCTATATGACTCAACTTGGGATTTGCATGGGAGAATTCTGTAATTACAGTATACAATTTTAAAAGATTAGTTTTTTGAAGTGTCTAAACCAGGCAGTGTTGGCAACCATGGGAGCAGGCTAGAGAGGAGTTTGTGCAAACTAAGTTCAAGATATTTCTTCTTCTTCTTCTTCTTTCGGCTGCTCCCATCAGGGGTCACCACAGCAGATCAACTGTTTCCATTTCTTCCTGTCCTCTGCATCTTGCTCTGTCACACCAACCACCTGCATGTCCTCTCTCACCACATCCATACACCTTATCTTAGGCCTTCCTCTTTTCCTGTTACCTGGCAGCTTCATCCTTATCATCTTTTTCCCAATATACTCTGCATCCCTCCTCAGGACATGTCCAAACCAATGTAATCTTGCCTCTCTGGCTTTGTCTCCAAACCTTCCAACCTGGGCTGACCCTCTAATATACTTATTCCTAATCCTGTCCATCCTTGTCACTCCCAGTGCAAATATTAACATCTTCAACTCTGCCACGTCAAGCTCTGACTCCTGCCTTTTTGTCAATGCCATTGTCTCCAACCCATATAACATGGCTGGTCTCACAACCCTCTTGTAGACCTTCCCTTTCACTCTTACTGGTACTCGTCTGTCACAAATCACTCCTGACACTCTTCTCCACCCACTCCATCCTGCCTGTACTCTCTTCTTCACCTCTCTTTCACACTCACCATTACTCTGAACTATTGATCCCAAGTATTTAAACTCATCCACCTTCGCCACCTCTACTCCCTGCATCCTCACCATTCCTCTATCCTCCCTCTCATTCACACACGTATATTCTGTCTTAGTCCTGCTGACATTCATTCCTCTTCTCTCTAGAGCATATCTCCACCTCTCCAGGGTCTCCTCCACCTGTTCCCTACTCTCACTACAGATCACAATGTCATCTGCAAACATTACAGTCCACGCTGTCTGATGTTCAAGATATTTCTGCCCCGATATTTATTTATTTTATTTTATTTTGCATTTGCCAACCGGGGGTGTCTGACTGAGCCGAAAAGGCCCTTTTTCAGCAGAGGCCTGGGGAGAAAAGCTCCACATAGAAAAATTACAGATACATTTAGACATGATCAGTATACACACAAATTACAAAAGACATGTTTTTACAGTGGTATGCAGCACATCAACAGTTACAGTGGAGAGAACAAACAAAAAATATTAATTAAAAAATAAAGGTACTTAATAGATTTGTGGTGTAGAGCTGAAATTTGGAACATAGGTAGAATACATACATAGTACACAGGTACAGAACATACATTGTAGATTAGCAAGTGTTTGTGAGAATAGTTTTCAATCTTAATCAAGTACTCTAGGTTTAATATGTGTACTCTAGGTTTAGTATATGTACGACAGGGTTATAATTTGATCCAGGGAATTCTCAATCACTCAGTCTAAGAAACCTTGTACATACCCCACATTAGGAGTACATATTCCCCTCTATGATGGGGTAGTTGAAGTCACCAAGGATTAGAGAGCCATCTCTAATAGGAATAGTCGTATGGGTCCATAGAACAAAACCTGCAATAAGCAGTAAGTTGAAGGATTAAACTACCTAGTGTAAGTTGTAGTTCAGCTAGCTCACTTTGATGAGTCAGTGGTTATCAGTGTTGGAAGGGATGAAATCCAGACACTGTCACCATTTCCAGTGAGCTTGAAGGTGTGTTCAGCCCAGAAGCCAGACACATGGTCAGTGCTCTCATTGTATTTGAACCACCTCTCAGCCACAGCACAGACATGGGCTTACTGAAGATGCAGAAGTGTGATCAGATTTTTGTGTATGACATGAAATTATTTCTGTGTATGATTCTTTACTTTCCATTTAAATTTTTATAGGCAGTTGAAAATCAGAGTTCAAATAATGTCAGAGATGTAGGGTACAGCTGACTGGAGAACCGATGAACTGTTTAAATGAAAAATAATACTAAAAGAGTATGACGTGACATTGTGGTGTAAAGTGAAAACAATACAAATGTAAAACAATGCACTGTTTTTGCAACTGCATGTAGAATGTTTTACACAGTTTTTGTGCTTTATCAAGAAGGCCTTCTCTGACTGGGGAAGCAGTGACTTAAAACTGTGGAGTGAATGGGGGTTATATATGAAGTAGACTGTTTTGTGCACCTGCATGCATTGATTAATACCTCATTTTCTGCTGTGCTGTATCGCCTGGTAGAGTTTGCAGTTACTTTGTTTTACTTTTCGGTTCTTTTTTGAAGGACGTTTTTGTCTGGGTTTCAGATAATATAAACAGTATTATTTTGTATGCATTTTGGCTGGATGCATTGCCTATGCTTAATGTGTCCTTTTTTCTGAATTTAGACTTTAGTTAGATATATTACTATGTTGTTCATCTTGTGAGACCACAACAAATTCAGTGTTCCACTAGACTGTGTGCCTCCCATTTGTCTGTTACTGGAAATCTCCTCTGGGATTGTGACATCATCTTCCACTGAGGGTGTGGTGTGTTGCAAGCCTATCACTGACTATTTGTATGAACTTGCATGCCATGTCACCCTGAACATCTAAATTGCAGCCTGTTAGTCTGTTTTGCCCTTGTTTTTATAATGTAGGTCCTGTGTGTTTACTCCTAATTAGTCACACTGTAGGTTTTTTTTTTTTTGGTATAGACTGTTTTGAATTTTTTTCTATAATATTGTATTAACTGGTTTTGAATATTTTGTTGTATTGAGACATACTATATGGAGCTTTTCTCCCCAGGCCTCCACTGAGAATGGGCACTGTTTGCCCAGTTGGACTTTCCTGGAAAACAAACATAAAATAAATAAATAAAATATATTTTACACAACTACTGCTTGCCATTTTCCCTTTTGTTTGCATGCTGGTTTAATCCTGCTGATTAATATTTCAGGTTTATAGTTTTTTTTTTCAAAATTATGTAATTAGTTCAGTCTACCATATTGTATAACAGAACACATTGAGAGGATATGTCAGGCATACAATATCTATGTATGTATGTACACTCACACACACACACACACACACACACACACATATATATATATATATATATATATAGATATAGATATATATATATATATATATATATATATATATGGATTCACTATACAATCTCGAAATACTGAAATGTCGAATTTCATTATTTCGAGACTGAATAGTCGAAAATCCACATATACGAAAACCCACAATCACGAATACTACAATCGCGACCGTTCACACACACACACAAACCAGGACATAATCACACACACACATACACCTACCTAACTAAACAAACATAACAACACACACAAACACACTTAACCTACCAATAAGCAGGGGGCAAGCCCCCCTGCACCCCCCTACTTATATATTCTAACTCCGAGGTTGCACTAAAGACACAAACACACAACAAACACCATCCGCACACTTTCACACACACTAAAATCCCTACCCATTATCCTCAAATACACAACACTTACCTGACACCCCGGATAAATCCACAAACCGCACCACATGTCACGAACATGACACCACGATAGCGGCGGATTCGGCATAGTGTAGTTTTGGTTAACTGCACTTTCCACTATTCGGTCTCGATGTACTGAATTTTGACATTTCAGTACGTTGAGATTGTCTAGTGTATCTATATATATATATATTTGCATTGTCAACCAAGATAAAACACTGATGCTTAGGTTCTGCCAAGGGTTGCAAGTTTAAAACATTAAAACATGCACATTATGCATGCAGTAATATGTATAAGTATATATATATATATATATATATATATATATATATATATATATATATATATATATACATAGAGCAATATCAATCCCCCCACCACCACACGCACACATATTTAGCAACGAGAATTTGGATAACAATGGCTTATTAACAGTAGAGCCTATAAATGTGTAAATGAACAAACAAAGAAGAGATGTAGAGGTTAAACATTCCTACAAAGGTTTGTACTGTTTACTCTTGCATCCCCAGTAAGTAGTAATCTCTTTACAATAGGTACACTAGGATGTTATAACCAGGAGTAGCAAAGGTACTATTACGGACGAGAGACGGAAGAACGAAGACGATGGTAATAGTAAGTAAGCGAGTACGTACAGCTTAGACAGCAGATGTTCATATCACTCAGCTAAATTATTTCAGAACAGAGCCTACATTTCACAGTAGTCATGCCTTATTGTCATTGATTGTTCCGGTACCTGTTGCTACAGTCATGTCTTATTGTCATTGATTGCTCTGGTACCTGTTGCTACAGTCATGCCTTAATTTTCATTGATTGCTCTGATACCTGTTGCTACAGTCATGCCTTATTGTCATTGATTGCTCTGGTACCTGTTGCTACAGTCATGCCTTATTGTCATTGATTGTTCCGGTACCTGTTGCTACAGTCATGTCTTATTGTCGTTTATTGCTCTGGCACCTGTTGCATTGTACAGCCTTGCTCTGCCTCCATCTGAACATGAAGAACATGTATATTTACATTCATCGTAGCGTAACAAAGAGCATTTTCAACAAATAGGAAAATGTTATTCAGCAAACAGCCATGATCCTATGCATAGCACTATCAAGAATTGTAGGATGAGGCACAAGGTGAAGCTGAGTTCTTTACTAACATGTTGCTATCCCACCAAACAAAATACCCTGAAGTCTCTTATTCTTTTTACAGGATGAAGCTAAGAAGATTATGTGAATACAGTTCTTTAAATGTCCAATATTTTGTTTGATATGAAAGAAAATACATATAATAATAGTCCTAAATTTTGCATGAATTGAGAAAGTTAGCCTGTTATAGTCCTCCATACAGCTATAAACACAGCAAAGGTGTAATAAAAATGTTTTGAGAGCCAAATTTGTATAATATGCTTTTGATGGGTATAGACAAGTACCTGACATCTGCACCATAAAAATGAAGTAGGAGCAGAAATACTTTGCAATAAAAACAGCCTCCAGGCCTGTTGTATTTATTATACAGACTGCAATTTTTCCATATAAATATATTGAAAAGATGATAGCATAATGGGTTAAATTTTCTTTTCGGATTTCTGTTCCTATGACTGAGTGACATCCTCAATATTCTCACTATACTTACCTTGAATTCTCTTCTGGGATTGCACATTTTGCACAGCTGCATGGCATTATGGGTGATAAGCTGAGGTAATACACATTTAAAAGGCTAAGGGCAGGCAGTATGTTCTGGTCGACAGTTGGTTATTAAAAGGCTAAGATGCAGGCGGAGTGCTATGACCCCTTCCTTTTATTAAACTCATCATTCACTGCTAAATTTGTGAGGTTATCCTTTTACAGATGCGACAGATTTTCAATAGTGGTTCTCCTTTTCTGGTAACAATTGCTGGTCCTTTAAGCTTTAAAAAGCAATCCTCCAAACTGTGAAGGAAATTTTTAGTTACCATCTGCCACTGTTAAACTCTGAGCTGAACAAGGATCTTTTATTTTTAATCCTAATGGATGGATCTGTACATAAAGACTCAGCACTTTATAATGAATTGACTATCAGCTCTGCCACTAGGATTTTCAGCAAGATATTGTTCTGTCGCATATTATTTCAGCACTCATTTAAACAATAACAAGCAAACTGTTCATTTTGGAAATATGTAGGTTGATATTTATGTTTTAACTTCTTTTCTAAAATAATGAGCAAATTATTGCATACTGGAAAATCTGCTGACCAGTATGATGTGGGGTTTTAATCTATCTGCTGCATAATATTATATAATGTATCCAACATTTTACTCAGGAAATGCAGAATGGCTCAGTTGGATTACATGCCAATAACTGGAATGTCTCATTTATTACGCTCCGTCTTCATACTCCCACAGTAAAACCCTACAGTCTGACAGTGCTTAAATGTATTTAACTTCACAAATAGTGACACTGTAATAAAATGTATTAAGTAATTTGGTTTCATTCATTTACTGACTGCTTTTGAAGAAGTCTGTAAATGACTGAGATTTAACTGCGTAAAATGCATTATTTTCTTCCGAGATGTGCTTACAGAGCTGATGTTTGAATTATTTGATTTTAACACCAGTCACAAACTTGGCAGGCTTTACTTTTCAGTTATATTAAATTTCAACATTTTTATATATTCTTTTTAGACATTTATTTTAGAAACCTTTCATAACCAGCTTTCACTGCAAATATATGCAAAATAATATTACATATCAAAACACATATAAAACATATTAAAAAATTACTCAGAATGAAAAACAAGAAAAAATACAGTACAGTAACATTTAATTAGCAGCAATCATAAAATAGACTGCACATAACAGAGCAAACCTGCTTATTTACTCAAGTTTTTAGTTTTATATTTGTTAACCAGGATGTCGAACTGTTCTCAATAAAAATCCATTTTGTAGCAGAGTCGTATGAATGCATAGAAGCACAGAAAATAGGTCTACACGCAGGGAATAATTTCAGATGGAATGTGTACAATATAATTATTCAGACAATAATATGTATAAATCATTAAAAAATATTTTCACATGAGAGATACAGATTAGGAAAAAAATGCAAACGGTGCACTTTGTTCAAATAGGACTATTTCATGGAATTATACTTAATAAGTATGATAAATGATATTGTTCAGTGTCACAAAATAATTAAATGGTTAGACATGTAAATAAGTTCACATTTTATTTCTTAATAGTAATGCAGAACTGACATGCCTAAGAATAAAAACGTTAGTGGATGGGGAGAATATTTTAACTTGTTTGTTATATGGACTGTGCAAACCTGTAAAGCAGTAATAATATGAGTTTCATGCAACCCAAACCAATATTATTTTGTCATTGCCTCAAAGTCACTTTAATTTCCCAGTATATTTATATAAGTAAAGATAGTAAGCATTCTGGGTAATAGTGAGATCACCTGTCAGGATAGTCCAGTGACATAATGACATTGCTACAGATGAAGTGTTACAGCAGCAAAAACAGACAACAAGAAACATTTTTTATCCTTACTCTTTTTAGTAGGTACTGTGGGATTTTATACATCCTTAGGCAGATGAGCCCTTAGTTTAATGCCTTGTTTGGAGTGCAGTAGGAGGGCAGCACCCCTCTTATGCTGCAGTGCAATCCATCTACCTGGTGTGGAACCCAGAGCCTTCTGCACCAAAGGCAAGTGTGCTTCCTGTTGGACCACTGACATTTCTTGAGTCTTTCAAACCAAAAGCATTTTCTTTATTTATGTAAAATACTGTTTTGTTAAAAAAGTTGATAATATTGTAAAACCTACCTACTAGTCTAAGGCACTTCAGTATGGTACAAAAAATCTATACCAATAACTTTTATTTGTATTTGTTAACTGGAGTACAGACTAATTCCTGTGGACCTTTTTCGGACTCTGCCCAGGAATGCTGACTGGTTAAGGGACTTGCTTGGAGTCACAGAGTTAGGCAGTGGAGGCCTAAGGTAATCAAGGTCTGGACCACTGGACCACAGAAAGCAGCTGGTTAACAGCAACTTAAACTTCTGTGCAAACTGTCAGACATTAAAACACAGCAATACAGTAGTGGGTGTGGGTGTGGGGTTATCTGACTATGTGCCAGAGATGCAGCGAAATGCTGACTCAGACCCGAAGAGGCAATAGTACCTTCATTATTTCAGCCCCATAAAACAGGAGGAAGGAAGAATCTTTCTGAGCGCAAAATTGTAACATTTTTAGCAACTAAAGAATCGCACAAAGGAAGTGATAGGAATATTGCTTGGCACTAGCTCAAATCTGGAGGGGCAGGGAATTAATCAATGGCCATTCAGTCTGGAGGGGGAGGGAATTAAACTTTGGCCATTCAGTCTGGAGGGGGAAGGAATTAAACTACGGCCATTCAGTCTGGAGCGGGAGGGAATTAAACGCTGGTCATTCAGGCACTGAATCGCCTTTTAATACATTAAAATGGCTTCCATGGAGAAGAAAGATATACAGATGAGAGAATTTCAAGAAAGCATGAAAGAGCAAACTGCAGGTTCTGTTTATTTCCTTCTAACATTTAAGACTTGACACATGATGCGTTAATTCTAGAAGGGGGACAGCTATTAGAGAATAAAAAGTTAATGGTGCCGTTATGGGCCCAGACTATAATATGCAATTTAATCACTTTAAATGCTGCAGTTCAGTTGCTTGTTAATTTAATCTCTGAAATAGCAACAATTAAACAACTGTAGGTAGCCCCCCCCAAAAAAAAAAATGGCCTGGTTAATTCAATGAGCTTTTTGGATCTTTACACCAAATGTCAGGATCTGTGTATAAGAACATTAATATTAAAATGTTACTGCAGTTATTGCAGGACAGAACTTTGAATTTAGGGCAGTATTCACAGTCTGGGGCTTTGCATTTCTACAGTAGTTATCCGCAAAGAGCAGTACTAGATGGATATGTAAATCCCAGACTGTGAGCATGCATGTAAAGGTACGAAGGAGCTGCTGTAAACTAGCCCCCCACATTGTAAAAGCATAACATGTTTAATGCATAAGTGATAAAAGGACAGCTAATACACTGATAACCAGCTTTACATGTATTAGTACGAGTTTGATTTGATTCATACATATGAATCTATAATGAGCTCATTTGCATAAGCAAAGAGGCCTGAACAGATGCCAGTAGCAGCAGTTTTCAGGGAAAATACAGAGATGCAAGGGGAGATCAGCCGATGCTCCTGCACACCTGGACATTTTTACTGAATGGGTCACTTGGGTGAATGTTTCATTCTATGGCTTCTGCACACTTGGACATTTTTACTGAAGGGGTAACTTGGTTGAGTGTTTCATTCCAGTGATTATGCACACCTGAACATTTTTACTAAATGGGTCACTTGGTTGAATGTTTCATTCTGGGGCTTATGCGCACCTGGACATTTTTACTGAATGGGTCACTTGGGTAAATATTTCATTCCGGTGCTTATGCACAGATGGACATTTTTACTGAAAAGGTCACTTGGGTGAATGTTTCATTCCAGTGCTTATGCATACCTGGGCATTTTTACTGAAGGAGTCACTTGGCTGAATGTTTCATTCTGGGGTTTATCCATACCTGGACTTTTTTACTGAAGGGGACACTTGGATGAGTGTTTCATTCTGGAGCTTATGCATACTCAGACATACTGGAGAGTTTGCTTGGGTGAATGTTTCATTTTCATGTGTTTGCATACTTGGACAGACTACTGAAGTGGTTGCTTGGGTAAATGTTTCATTTTGGTGCTTGTGCATACAAGGACATGTTACTGAAGGGGTCATTTGGGTAAAGGTTTCATTCCAGTGTTTATGCATACCTGGACATTTTATTGAAAGGGTTACTGGTAGAAATGCTAAATTTTAATGCTTGTGAAAACTAGGACATGTTATTAGGACATGTTCCCCATGTGTCAGGGAAGTGCTTGTGCGTACTAGTGCAAACAAATCCATGGATTACAATTCCAATATCAAAGGGAAAGCATCACCTTTAACCAAGTGTATGCATACTGTAGGGATGTTGGACTATGAACTGCAAAACCACCTCATTAGCATTCTACACTTGTCATCAGTTCTCATTTGCATCTCATTATTTTAAGGCCTTTCACATTAGTGTAAATTGCATCTATGAATGTTGCCTTTACTGCACTCATTTGTAAGCATCAGGAATACCCTTACTGCATTTGTGCAAGTCACTATGACTACCATCCTTAAAAGGTAGATCATATTGATTAAGCCTCTGGGTTATAGAAGTTGTTGAGCATCTGCATAAGTCTATCTCTTTATAAGATAGTTTACAGTCATTCATTCTCTTACGACGTAGACTGAGGATAAAAATAATCTGCTGCCGTCTGTAAAGACTGATGTGGCCCATAGAATAACACTCTACCCCCCCCCCCCCACACACACACACACACACACAACAATAAAAACACTGGGTATAGTCAAGCTATAATTGTAAGGTTATTTTGTCTTTTGGTTTTATCAGCTTCACAAAAGAAGAGGAACTTACTCTTTAAGCAAGCTCTTGTAATTTATTATTTTAAGACCTGACCTAGTAGTTGCTCAGTTGAAGAGCACCTTTGGGAAGATAAGGAAAATGCATTGGCAGAACTGAATACCTGCTACATGTAGCTTTCCAGCAAGTGTGCAGGTTAGGTATTAAGACCCTCTGATAACATTTTCTACTCCTGAACAACTTCAAGTGGAACTGTTAGCAATCCATGTACTGTCAGAGTCCACAGATTATGAGGAAGCTCATATACCACTAAACCTCTAAGGACTTAGGGTACATCATTTGTATGCATCAGGAATATCCCTATCACATTTGTGCAAGTCACTATGAATACCATATATTTGACTTATGCCAAAAAAGAACGCAGTGTTTTATACACATAAGGGAGTGGGTGGGGTCAACTGGACTGAGACTCTTCATTGGGCAGATCTGTAGCCAATCCTGATTTATAGGAACACTGTCTGCCTGAAGGCTCTCCAAATCAATGTTTCTTTAGAAGAGAAAATAAATGAAAATATATAAATTAGAGCGTGTACCATCAACATTTACAATGAAACAAGTAAAGAATATAATGTACCACCAAAGACAACAGATGTCTTGTACTTGCTCCTTAAAAAAGTGACTCAACCGTGCAAAACTCTGTCTGATTTTAACTCAGTCTCTCCTTCTGCATCTTTTGCTTATAAATGCAATCCTTTTCTAGCGAAGAAAATATTCATGATGAGCAGTAGTGCGTAACTGCTGGTCCACACATTACACGAGTAATACATTTGTTTAATTTACTTCTCCATTAGTGAAAAATCTACAAAAATAAAAGCTAGTCATAGAACAGCTCACAAAGACCCTTCTTTAGTTTGGGAAACGTACTTGTAATCTCCTAACTTGTACTCCCACATACATGGGACAAAACTTGCAATCATAAGAGGCAAAGTATGCAAACTCATATCAACACTTCCATTAAAAACGAAGAAAAAAAATAGAACCATATAACATACATCATCATCAACAAGCCCCCATTTTCCTATTTTCTGCATGGGGTCTAGATGTCCTGTTAGCTGTCATCGTCTCTCTTTAATTGAAAGCCACACTCCTGCCTTCTTCAACATTCATGCCTGACTATCACAGATCTTCTCTCACACAATCCAGCCACCTCTTTGCTGGATTACCTCATTTCCTCTTACATTCCTCCTATCTGTCCCAAATTTTTTATACACGTCAAACAGAGCACCTTGCTGACCCTCTTCAAGCACAACCTTGATGAGTGGATGGGAAACCAGAAATTTGGATGTGCTGGTTATAAGGAATAATGACAACACCCTCTGTACAGAAGTATTCAGAAAATATCCAAAATATAACACCTTACTCCACGCATCCAGCTTTCATCCAGCACATATCACTAAAAACATCCTCAAGTCTCAATTTATTAGGATGAGACGTATTTGCTCAGAAGAAAATACCTTTCAGGTTTTTCGTAAAGATTTGCCGAATAGGTTTCAAGAAAGGGGTTACAGTATGGGTTATGTACATACAGCAAGCAATTATGCTGCAAATTTGGACAGGGAAGACCTCCTTAAGTATAAACATAAATCGCAGAACACAAACAACAACCTACGATTTATTACTACATATGGCAGAAATACAAATAGAGTCACTGATGCCATCAGATGACATTGAAACATCCTCCTAGCTGAAAATGTCTTGTCACAACATTTATCCGAGACCTGCATGTTTTCATTTAGAAGGGGAAAAAATCTTGGATCTCATTTCAGTCACTACAAACATCACCATGATGCTACTAAGCAGAACACGATTCAAACTTTAATTTCTGGAGATAAACTTGTGGGCTGCATGCCATGTGGTCATTGCAGCCATTGTAAACATGTGCTAAAAACCAAACAATTCTCCAGTAGTAACTGCAGTACTATATATGACATTAAGTTTTTTCCAAATTGTAGCACGGATTGGATTATTTATATGGCCTTTTGTAGTTGTCATGCATTTTATATAGGACAAACATCTAGACCTCTCAAGTTACATATTTCTGAACACCTTAGTGATGTTAAATGTAACAGAATGAGTAATGCCCTGTATAAACACACTCTTAAACATACCACAGCAAAATTTCATTTTACCATCATTGATAAAATAGGCAACAGATCTAATAAATCTGGTTGGCACAGCAAATTAAATATAAAAGAAAAGAAATGGATTGTGAAATTAGGTGGACTTTTCAAGCCTGGTCTTAATGAATATTTATGATTTTGTATACTAATGAATATTCAGGAGGTCACCAATGAAACCTTGTGATTAATTATCTCATTGTATAAAAAGAACCTCAAGATGTTTTGAGTATTTACACTGATGAAGGCTAGGTTAACACCATAGCCGAAACCGGTCTGTTATCTTTGTGTTTTTTTTATTTTTTACTAATTATATTAGTTCATACAGCTCACAGTTGCTGGCTTCTGTTTATTGTTGACCATGTGTTTCTGAGCCGTGCAATCACTTCCGTGCAGGGGAATTCCTTCTGAGTGCACCTTTCCAAGCCTGGCCAAGTTTTCCCAAAGAATAATGATGTGTATCCAAATAGAACATTGAGGGCCAGGAATTTATAAGCTTTCCTGAGTAGTTGGGCATCATTTACTATCACAACAAGGTCATGCAGAGCTGGAAATGTTGTTATATTTATTTTACTTTTTTTACCAAGTTTGTTCAACGAGGTTTAATCAAATAACCCTTTTCAGTGGAAACCAACGGGATAAATATTCCAACATATAACAAATATTTTTAAACAGACATTCAGTATACACAAACAGATATTAAGTAATATACATTAATAATGACATATCATTTGCAAATTAGATCAAGTTCATATGAAATAAAAGTTGTGGTATAAAAAAGCATATTCATTTAGGAGATGTTGAATGTTAAGCAGTTGAAGAGATCCATTAGTAGGTTTGTTAAATAGATAACAGATCCTGTGCTTAGTGATTAGCAATTTATTGAAATGAAAATGAGAGGAGGAACTCAGTAAGAAAAACGTTTTAATACTCAACTTAAGAGGTGGGGTATTTAACACATTTAAAAGCAATTATATAACAATCATAAAGTTTACATTAGCAGTATAAATGTGGGGTGGACAGCAGTGTCACAATGTGTGTGTGTGTGTGTGTGTGTGTGTGTGTGTGTGTGTGTGTGTGTGTGTGTGTGTGTGTGTGCGCTAGCGCGCGCGTGCGTGTGTGTGTGTGTGTGTGTGTGTGTGTGTGTGTGTGTGTGTGTGTGTGTGTGTGTGTGCATGCAGACAGAGAAAGCTATACATATAGATATGTAGATATAAATACCTGGGTGATGCTATTAAAACTGTTGATATACGGGTGAAGACTGCTTGTGGGATAGATGATTCTGAGTGAAGTGAAATGGATTGACCTTATGAAAAGCTGAAGATAACAGTGCCATTCATTCTGGAGATATATAGAAGCAGATCCATTGATTTGAAAGGCAAAGCGTGCTTTAAATAAGTTTGCATTTTTAACAGATTTCAGTGGTAGTGGAATGTGGTTCTATAGTTTAGCTACACTGTTTGAATATGAGGAATCATTTACAGTAGTAGATGATTTGGTTATCATGATTAGTGATTTTTCTCTACAGCCTAAAATTGTATTTGAGAGAAGTGATATATATTAAGCTAAGAGTTGAGCAATTTTATAGGTTATAGAGAAGTCTGTGTGTTATAGTTAGCTGAGAAAGAGATGGTTGATATGGTACTTCTAACCAGTTTAGGCGGTCCTATGTTGCTTCTTCCTTCCTTTTTTCTTTCTTTCTTACTTTATTTTTGTGACATCGTTCTTTCTTTCCTTAGATGTATTATTACATTTTCAACAAGATGGTCATGTCAGGTTCAAATAAAATAAAAAAATATTCTTACTATTTAATAGAACACAAAAAGAAAAAAATATTACAATATTTACAATGCATGCCTGGAAATATGTTCATAGAATAATTTAAATTACTGAAACAAGTGTCTTAAAAACTTCATTAATAATAAAACAAAGTATTTAGAAAAGAGATATAAATATATTTTCCTTGAAAGTCATTTTAGGAATTTCCACCCAGAAGATGCATCTTAGTACAAGAAATCTAGACAAAGCTTAAAATAATGTGGGGGGGGGGGGCAAAAGTCGAAAAATAAGGACATGTTTTCGATACTGCTCGTATAAACTTAGAAAGTTGCTAGAATGCCAGGAATTGTGTTAGCATGATTTTTCTGAAGGTTATAAAGTCAGAAACCCACATGTCTGTCATTATTTAGAGACCTCAATTCTCAGTGATTTGCCAGAAAACCAAAAAAAGGAAGAGACCAAAAATATAAGGTAAATTTCTGGACATTTTATGAAATTCTGGGCACTTGAGAGGCATGTGCATCTTTATCTAGATAAACAATCTGTTAGCGAAAGTACTTTGGTCCAAGGATTTTTTGTAAATAATTTTGGATATGTTTTCTATTTCTTGAGTGCAGTCTCTTTAACTCTCACTGCTCTTATAGTTGATAGATATTCATGAAACTGTCGAGGAGAGATTTTCTTTCATCATCTATTTAAAGTCTTTCTTGCCACAGCTAAGATGTTCAGAGAAGATAATGGATATCATTTTTTTCTGGAAAAGTTGATGGCATGTGATCTACGATTAATTCTTTAAGTCCGGAAAAAAAATCAGCAATTGATTTTCAATATGTTGACAGAGATGAATATTAAATAAAAATATGCAACAATACCTCTCAACCTTTTAGTATAAGAAGAATTCTTGGGAAAGATAAAAAATAATGGAGGGCAGGCCCAGAAATAGGGACTATTTTTAAATATTGCTCTTATAAACTTAAGAAGTTAATCAAATAATAGGTTCTGTATTAGCATACATTTTTGGATGGGTACAAAGCCTGACATTCAAATGTTTGTCATTATTCAGTGACTTCAATCCTCAATTATTTGCTTGTAAAAACACTAATGTTGTAAGGAACTGCTCAGAAAATATGAGGCAAAGATCTAGACATTATGCAAAAATCTGTATAGTTGACTTGTATGCATGCAATCGATTACTTTACACCTCTGAGAACATCTTCTTCAAATAAAATTTTTTTCTTTAGTGAATATTATTTTATCTGATGTCAATAAAGCTCCATGCAACTGTTTCTAGATGAAAACATGCCAGAAATAAACTATAGAAGTAAACCTCACTGATTTTAATAAATGAGTTTAATTTATTTATAAAAACCTTGAGGAATCCCCAAATGACATAAAATTCTAACATTTAATGTCTAAATTATTATAAAATAGAGTAAGGATTTTGTGTAAGTTTGAAATGATATTTGTTGGATTAAAATTACTATATAAAACAGAAAGATAAAAATAATTTTTGTGTTTCTTTATAGGTGAATTGTGTGAGAGGAAGATACTTATTTGAGTCAACAAGATCTGATACTTTCTAAAAGTATCCAATCTTAAGAGTTTAAATTAAATTTTAATAATAAACTGTTCATTTTTATTTTAGTTCTATCAAAGTTATTATACCAAACTACAAAAGTTTTTTTTTCAAATATGACACAATTCTAGAAGTATAACTCTTAAGACATCCTTTAGTGATTGTAAAAGGAATTAAAGCATTAAACCACACTTTCAAATCAGGATTGATCAAAATAATTGTTTTAAAACACAATAGAAAGAATTAGTAAAATGAAATAAACAGTTCACGGAGCTAACAGGGCAAATAAATCTTTTGTCACAGCTGCAACTGCATATAACAATCCATAGAAATGAAGTCCAATTCTGTTTCTGTATAAAAAACTCAGGTTTATTCATCGATGGTAAGTGCTTTCACTTAGGAGCTTCTTCAGACCAAGTAATCCATAAGAACAAAAACACACACATATATATATATATATATATATATATATATATATATATAGGCACAACCACATCAATCATTCAATTAACTAATTGAATGATTGATGTGGTTGTGCCTATATATATATATATATATATATATATATATGTATATATATATATATATATATATATATATATATATATATATATATATATACATGTGTTTTTTGTTCTCATGGATTACTTGGTCTGAAGAAGCTCCTAAGTGAAAGCGCTTACCATCGATGAATAAACCTGAGTTTTTTATACAGAAACAGAATTGGACTTCATTTCTATGGATTGTTATATGCAGTTGCAGCTGTGACAAAAGATTTATTTGCCCTGTTAGCTCCGTGAACTGTTTATTTCATTTTACTAATTGTACTTTTAACTTAGTGTCACTGAGCTT
>NC_056737.1:1012438165-1012508165 GCF_019279795.1 Protopterus annectens
CACTTATTTATTTTTGAGGGAAATCCTGTAAATGTAAGATCTTCTGTATTCTATTTTTTCCATGAACTTAATAATGAATAAATTGCATGGATTTTTTTATCTTTTAATATGAACGAAACTTTTCAATTAAGAATTTCAATCCATCAGTTAAGATATTTGGCTAAAGGAAGAAGTCTTAAATTTTTTAAAGAGCTAGATTCAGTACTATTCAACATACAATTGAAGTTATTCACTATAATTAAGCTTCCATGCAAATTTCTGAGAATAAAATCCAAATGCATTTTAGCTGTCTTAACTCCCATTCCAGGCAAAAGCATAAATTATCTAATGTATAGATTCTATTGCTATATTTTATTACCACAATTGAAATTAATCCTTCTTTATCTTCATGTTTACATGCTATCTGGGGCATGATATTTTTAAAAGAATCATAACTGCACTGTAACTGTTTTTAGAACAGATTGAATTAAAATCAAATATTCATTGTGATTCCAAATACTTCCAACTGTGTTTATAATATGGGGTTCTTTATGGAAGAAAATCATCTTTTTTAATTATTTAGTCCATTGGAATTTAAGGATATTGGAGACAATTTCATCAGAAAAATTTTATAAAATGATGGGAAGCAATCATTATAAGACAGTAAGCAAATTGTGAATTTATATATCATATTAATAGAAATACAGGAGAAAATTCTTAAACATGACAAAATGTTTAAATGAAGATCTATACAAGAGCTAAATAACACAGATATTATAACTCATATGAAATATTTAAAAAAATCTAGTCTAGAAGTGAAAAACTAGCAGAATGAGCTGCCAAAACAAATTAGAAAGAAAAAAAAACTATGACTTTTTCACATGCGAACAGAGCTCTGCAGTTTATGTTAAATGCCAGAGTGGACAAAATATTGAAATCATATTACACATTCATTTATATAGTATCATATACAATCCATTTGTAATTTCTTCAATAAATTTCCGAAACATAAATTTATATGTATATATCTATATATCTATAGCTCTCTAAATATAAGTATATATATATATATATATATATATATATATATATGTATATATATATATATATATATATATATATGTATATATATATATATATATATGTATATATATTTATATATATATATGTGTATATATATACATATATATATATATATATATATATATATATATATATATATATATATATATATATATATATATATATATATATATGGTTCCCATTCAGAAGCCTGAAACATCATCAAAATCCTGAAACCAAAAGCCTGAAAATTCAGAATCCTGAAAACTCAAAATCCTGAAAGCCCAAAATCCTGAAAGACCAAAATCCTGAAACTCAAAATCCTGAAAACACAAATAATGCTAATATGTCACTATAAAGACACTAATATCTACCAACTGACCCTGACCCTAACCCTAACCCTAAGGTCCGTCACTATCGCACACTCACCTGACCCGCGCCCTAAACCTAACTCACTTAAACCGCCCCTAACCCCAATATTTGTCACTATTGCATACATGCCTAACCTGCCCTAACCCTAACTCACTTAAACCACCCCTAACCCTAAAATAAAACCAACCGCACTTACCTGACCCCAACGCATGACCTAACACCACAGGGCTAACAATAGCAAAGCCACAATGACATCAGTATGTCTATTTTGTGTTTTCAAGATTTTGAGTTTCAGGATTTTGGTCTTTCAGGATTTTGGGCTTTCAGGATTTTGAGTTTTCAGGATTCTGAATTTTCAGGCTTTTGTTTTCAGGATTTTGATTTTCAGGCTTATGATGTTTCAGGCTTCTGAATGGGAACCATATATATATATATATATATATATATATATATTCATATTTACATATATATGTCATAGTTTTCATTTTATTCTTTCCAGTCTCCCAACCCTTTCTGACTTCTTCAGCTCTTCAAGATTAATACTTATATTAATTTACAATATACATGAGTGAAATTAGTCTTTGCAGCCCAACTGTTATGTTATTAAATTAACAGAATGATAATTAAATATTAAATAGTTAAAATAACTGTCAGCACTATGCAAGTAACATATAATATAAGCAGGCAAGATAAATGCCTACAATAACTATAGAAAGACATTACTCATTTTGAAATAAGAGTAAGGAGGTGCATCATAATATACAGTGATTAGCTTAACATTTGTTAAAAGGTGTGTGAGTTAACTATAAATCAGAGATTTCAAGGCCTAACCATTCCCATTGTCTAGGTTATGCTATGGTTTGACACAGGGGGAATTCAATAAACCCTACATGATTTTTTTGTATGTATACATTGCAACACGATGCATACATGAATGCAAACAATGTGAGATTCAGTAAGTCTCGCTTAGTGGTGTGCAAACGTACATAAATAAGGAAAGATCTGTGTAATGCAAATTCCTGTATAAGCAGGTGAATTATATGCAAATTAGGTACTGGAAGTGATCCAACAACCAGAAAGTCATCCGTGTAGACCTCATGTACATGTTCGTAGTGTAAGCACACATTTTTTTATGCAGGAGTCTACACGGACAGTAGCGAATGAAAATGTCCAAACATATGACCATAATTTCTCTGAAAAGAGTATATCACAAGGAATATTGCGGAGACATACATTGGTGATCAGCACCCAGTCAGATACTATGAGACTTGGAAGCCATGTCACAACACATGCAAATCTCAAATGACTGGTCTGGTTGGTAATTAAGGGATTTACCCAGAAAAGGGTACAACAAGCCTACAGATGCTTGCATTTTCAGGAACAAGTGTGTGGATCAACAAACAGGCTGTTGCCTGCTTCATATCTTGAGCTTGGTGCTGTTTTACTTCTGATGAGAGACAGAAAATACGAGCTTTGTATCACAACCGAATGATGAAATGGTGAGACCAGCAATAGTAGTAGCGAGGCAGCAGCAATTCAGGCTAATCCCATTTTTTCAACAGTCACCACAAGGTAATTCTTTGTTTTCAGTAGTCATGGCTTGCTTAGTATCTAACTTCAGAATAACTGCCTAAATATTCCATCCTTAGGTTTACAAGGTGTATATATTAGTTTCCCATACAGTGTATGGCAGTGGTCTGTACAAACTCAGACACCTTAGGTTACATTTATCTTGGAAACCATGATGGAAATAACTCCAATAAGGAGTTGCATATATCATCTTTTAGGAACTCTGGTTTTAGAACTTCACTGCAGCTACAAAATGGGCAGTGTGCTTCAGGAATGGAGAACAAGAACAGTCACCCCTCTGCATAAAGGGGCATATCTACTGACAAAGGTAGATGATCAATAGAAATGTAGTACACCCACTCTGGTAGATGATGAATAAAGATGTAGTATACCCACAGTGGTAGATGACAATTAGAGATGGAGTACACCAACACTGGTAGATGACCAGTAGAGATGTAGTACACCCACAATGGTAGATGATCATTAGAGATGTAGGACAACCACACTGGTAGATGATCAGTGGAGATGTAGTACACCCTCACTGGCAGATGATCAGTAGAGATGTAGTACACACACATTGGTACATGATAAGTGGAGATGTAGTACACCAACAGAGGTAAATGATTAGTAGAGATGTAGTACACCCACACTGGCAGATGATCAGTAGGGATGTAGTACACCCACATGGGAAGATGATCAGTATAGATGTAGTACACCCACATGAGTAGAGGATCAGTAGAGATGTAGTACACCCACACTGGTAGATGATCAGTAGAGATGTAGTACACCAACACTGGTAGATGATCAGTAGAGATGTAATATACCCACACTGGCAGATGATGAGAAGAGATGTAGTATACCCACACTGGTAGATGATCAGCAGAGATGTAGTACACCCACAATGGTAGATGAACAGTAGCGATGAATGACACCCACACTGGTAGATAATCAGTAGAGATGTAGTACACTCACACTGGTAGATGATCAGTAGAGATGTAGTACACCCACAATGGTAGATGACCAGTAGAGATATAGCACACCCACACTGGTAGATGATTAGTAGAAATGTAGTACACCAACACTGGTAGATGATCAGTAGAGATGTGGTACACCCACACTAGTAGATGATCAGTAGAGATATAGTATAGGCACATTGGCAGATGATCAGAAATTATGTATTACACCCACACTGGTAGATGATCCGTAACGATGTAGTACACCCACACTGGTAGATGTTCAGTAGAGATGTAGTACATCCACACTGGTAGATTTTTATTTAATGTTTTTATTATTTATTTATTTATTTTTTATTTATTTATAGATGATCAGTAGAGATGTAGTACACCCACACTGGTAGATGATCAGTAGAGATGTAGTACACACAAAATGGTAGATGATCAATAGAGATGTAGTACACCCACACTGGTTGATAATTAGTAGAAATGTATTGCATCCACACTGATAGATGATCAGAAGAGATGTAGTACACCCTCACTGGTAGAGGATCAGTAGAGATGTACACCCACACTAGTATATGATCAGTAGAGATGTAGTACACCTACACTGGTAGATGATCAGTAGAGATGTAGTACACCAAGAGTGGTAGATGATCAGTAGAGATGTAGTACACCCACACTGGTATATAATCATTAGAGATGTAGAACACTCAAACATACACCCACACTGGTAGATGATAAATAGAGTTGTAGTACACCCACACTGGTAGATGATAGGTAGAGATGTAGTATACCCACACTGGTACATGATCAGTAGATATGTAGTGCACCTACACTGGTAGATGATGAGTAGAGATGTAGTACACCCACACTGGTACATGATTAGTAGAGATGTAGTGCACCCACACTGGTAGATAATCAGTAGACATGTAATACACCCACACTGGTAGATGATTAGTAGAGATGTAGTATACCCACAATAGTACATGATCAGTAGAGATGTAGCACACCCTCACTGGTAGATGATTAGTAGAGAGGTAGTACACACACAATGGTACATGATCAGTAGAGATGTAGTACACCAACACTGGTAGATGATCAGTAGAGATGTAGTACACCCACAATGTTAGATGATCATTAGAGATATAGTACACCCACACTGGTAGATGAAGAGTAGAGATGTAGTACACTCTCATTTTTACATGATCAGTTGAATGTAGTACACCCACAGTGGTAGATGATCAGTAGCAATGTAGTACACCCACACTGGTGGATGATCAGTAGAGATTAAGTCAGCCACACTGGTAGATGATCAGTAGAGATGTAATACACCCACACTGGCAGATTACCAGTAGAGATGCATTACACCCACACTGCTAAATGATCAGTAGAGATTTAGTACACCCACACTGGTAAATGATCAGTAGAGATCTAGTACACCCACACTGGTAGAAGATCAGATGAGATGTAGTACACCCACATAAGATGATCAGTAGAGATGTAGTACACCCACACTGGTACATGATCAGTAGAGATGTAGTACACCCTCATTGTTACATGATCAGTTGAATGTAGTACACCCACAGTGGTAGATGATCAGAAGCGATGTAGTACACCCACACTGGTACATGATCAGTACAAATGTAGTACACCTACACTGGTAGATGATCAGTGGAGATGTAGTACACCCGCAATGGTAGATGATCAGTAGAGATGTAGTACACTCTCATTGTTACATGATCAGTTGAATGTAGTACACCCACAGTGGTAGATGATCAGAAGCGATGTAGTACACCCACAGTGGTAGATGATCAGAAGCAATGCAGTACACCCAAAGTGGTAGATGATCAGTAGAGATGAAGTACACCCACACTGGTAGATGATCAGTACAGATGAAGTACACCCACACTGGTAGATGATCAGTAGAGATGAAGTACACCCACACTGGTAGATGATCAGTAGAAATGTACTACACCCACAATGGCAGATGATCAGTAGAGATGTAGTACACCTACATGTGTAAATGATCCGTAGAGATGTAGTACACCCACACTGTACATGATCAGTAGAGATACAGTACACCCACACTAGTAGATGACACATAGAGATTTAGTACATGCACACTGGTAGAAGATCATTAGAGATGTAGCACACCCACACTGGTAGATGATCAGTTGAGATGTAGTACACCCACACTGGTACATGATCAGTAGAGCTGTAGTACACAAACACTAATAGATGAAATGCAAAGCTGTAGTGCACCCACACTGGCAGATGATCATTAGAGATGTAATACACCCACACTGGTAGATAATCAGTAGAGATGTAGTACATCAACAATGGTAGATGATCAGTAGAGATGTAATACACCCACACTGTTAGATGTTCAGTAGAGTTTTAGTACACCCTCACTGGCAGATGATCAGTAGAGATGTAGTACACCAACACTGGTAGATGATCAGTAGAGATGTAGTACACCACCACTTGTTGACGATCAGTAGAGATGTAATACACCCACACTGGTAGATGATCTGTAGAGATATAGTACACCCACACTGGTAGATGATCAGTAGAGATGAAGTATACCCACACTAGTAGATGATCAGTACAAATGTAGTACACCCACATTGGTATATGATCAGTAGAGATGGAGTACACCCACACTAGTAGATGATCAGTAGAGATGTAGTACACCCAAATGGGTAGATGATCAGTAGAGATGTAGTACACCCACACTGGTAGATGATCATTAGAGATGTACTACACTCACATAGGTAAATGATCAAAAGAGATGTAGTACACCGACACTGGTGCATGATCAGTAGAGATGTATTACACCCAACCTAGTAGATGACCAGTAGAGATTTAGTACACCCACACTGATGGATGATCATTAGAGATGTAGTACACATGGGTAGATGAACAGTAGAGATGGAGTACACACACACTAGTAAAGGATCAGTAGAGATGTATTACACACAAACTAGTAGATGATCAGTAGAGATGGAGTACACCCACACTAGTAGATGATCAGTGCAAATGGAGTGCACCCACTCTGGTAGAATATCAGTAGAGATGGAGTACACCCACATGGGTAGATGATCAGTAGAGATGCAGTATACCCACGCTGGTAGAATATCAGTAGAGATGTATTAAAGCCACACTGGTAGATGATCAGTAGAGACATAGTACACCCACACTGGTAGTTGATCATTACAGATATAGTACAGCCACACAGTAGACAATCAGTAGAGATGTGGTACACCCACACTGGTAGATGATCCTTTAGAGTTGTAGTACTCCCACACAGGTAGACGATCAGTAGATATGTAGTACACCCGCACTGGTAGATGATCATTAGAGATGTAGCACACCCACATGGGTAGATTATCAATAGAGATGTAGTACACGCACACTGGTAGATGATCAGTAGAGATGTAGTACACCCACACTGGTAGATGATCAGTAGAGATGTAGTACACCAACACTGGTAGATGATTATTAGAGATGTACACTCACATGGGTAGATGATCAGTAGAGATGTACATCCACACTGGTACATGATCTTTAGAGATGTAGTGCACCCAACCTATTAGATGACCAGTAGAGATTTTGTATACCCACAATGGTAGATGATCATTAGAGATGTAGTACACTCACACTGAGAGGCGATCAGTAGAGATGAAGTACAACCACAATGGTAGATGAACATTAGAGATGTAGTACACCCACACTGGTAGATGATCCTTAGAGTTATAGTACTCCCACACTGGTAGCCGATCAGTAGAGATGTAGTACATCCACACTGGTAGATGATCATTAGAGATGTAGCACACCCACATGGGTAGATTATCAATAGAGATGTGGTACACGCACACTGGTAGATGATCAGTAGAGATGTAGTACACCCACACTGGTAGATGATCAGTAGAGATGTAGTACACCAACACTGGTAGATGATTATTAGAGATGTACACTCACATGGGTAGATCAGTAGAGATGTACATCCACACTGGTACATGATCAGTAGAGATGTAGTACACTCACACTGAGAGGCGATCAGTAGAGATGAAGTGCAACCACAATGGTAGATGAACATTAAAGATGTAGTACACCCACATTGGTAGATGATCAGTAGAGATGTAGTACACCGACACTGGTAGATGATCAGTAGAGTTGTAGTACACCCACACTGGTAGATGATCATTAGAGATGTAGTACACCCACACTGGTAGATGATTAGTAGAGATGTAGTACTCCCACACTGGTACATGATCACTAGAGATGTAGTACACCCACACTGTTAGATGATCAGTAGAGGTTTAGTACACCCACACTGGTAGGTGATCAGTAGAGATGAAGTACACCCATACTAGTAGATGATCAGTACAAATGTAGTACACCCATACTGGTAGATGATCAGTAGAGATGGAGTACACCCGCACTAGTAGATGATTAGTAGAGATGTAGTACACCCACACGGGTAGATGATCAGAATAGATGTAGTACACCCACACTGGTAGATTATCAGTAGAGATGTAGTAAAGCCACACTGGTAGATGATCAGTAGAGATGTATTACACCCACACTGGTAGTTGACATTAGAGATGTAGTACACCCACACTGTAGACATTCAGTAAAGATGTAGTACACCCACACTGGTAGATGATCATTACAGATGTAGTACACTCACATTGGTAAATGATCAGTAGAGATGTAGTACACCAACACTGGTAGATTTATTTTATTTTATTTTACATTTGTTGACCGGGCTAGTCTAGCTGGATATATTTCCATTTTCAGTAGAGGCCCGGGGAGAAAAGCTCCACACAGATATACAAAGTATAAAATATTGTTACATGGTGAAATAGGAATACAAAACAAAATAAAAACAGGTAGATTTACATTCTTGAGATAAAAACACTTGAGAAAAGTTCCAATAAACAGAGTAAAGTTTAAGAGAGCTAGATCAGAATATAATACAGTAAGAGTTATGTACCATAGATAAAAACACTTGTGAAACAGTACAGTGACCAGAATATAGCTTAAGACAGCTCAAAACAGAATAGTAAGAGTTATATACAGTAGATCATATGGGGTAGTAGTATTTAAAAGCTAAGATTATTAGAGTTTAAATAGGGTACGTCTAATTTACAAGTCAAAAGCATGTAAAGGTTTGGAAGTATGGCAAGAAGAGGAAGAAAGAGGGGTGAAGAAGATGGTTAGTCAGGGTTACTACAAGGGCATAGCCAGTGCATTTGAATGTATTTTCTAAGGTTTTGTTTAAAGAGTGGTAAGGATGTAGTTAGAGTTAGTTCAGTGGGTAGAAGGTTCCAGTGTTTTCCTGCTGTGTTGCTAAATAGAGAGTCACCAGCTGTATTATTAGACTTTGTTAAACTGGCAAGAGGTTTGCTAGAAGAACATAGGGAGTTCAGATTATTATATGGGACTATACGTTTTGAGAGTATAGGGGTATTATTGGGCTGGTAAAATAACTTGTGGGCAATTGTGAGTTGGGGGATAATCAGATGGTTTTGGAATTCAAGCCAATTTAGTTGTCTAAGATTAGTACAGTGATGGGTTCTGAAGGGATTGCCAGTAGCAAATCTGGTGATATTATTATAGGAGGTTGCTAATTTGTTAAGGTAGGTTTTCTTAAGGTTGGTAAATATAGGTGAAACATACAGGAGGGTTGAGATTAGATGGGAGTGGGCAATTTTGGCTCTGGCTGCTGAGGTTAAAAAGGGTTTTATTCTGTATAAGGAGCCTATTTTTCTGTTTACTGTTTTAATTGTGTTGTTTATATGGTAATCAAATGAGAGATTAATATCAATGGTTATACCTAGAAGTTTAGTGGTAGTATCAGGGAGAATAACAGTTCCATTATTTGATGAGATTGAAAAGTCTAATGGGGAAGACCTAGTGGTGGGTGTAGATGTACATTCACATGGGAGATGATCAGTAGAGATGTACATCCACACTGGTACATGATCAGTAGAGATGTAGTACACCCAACCTATTAGATGACCAGTAGAGATTTTGTATACCCACAATGGTAGATGATCATTAGAGATGTAGTACACTCACACTGAGAGGTGATCAGTAGAGATGAAGTACAACCACAATGGTAGATGAACATTAGAGATGTAGTACACCCACATTGGTAGATGATCAGTAGAGATGTAGTACACCAACACTGGTAGATGATCAGTAGAGTTGTAGTACACCCACACTGGTAGATGATCATTAGAGATGTAGTACACCCACATTGGTAGATGATTAGTAGAGATGTAATACTCCCACACTGGTACATGATCACTAGAGATGTAGTACACCCACACTGTTCGATGATCAGTAGAGGTTTAGTACACCCACACTGGCAGATGATCAGTAGAGATGTAGTACACCCACACTGGTGGATGACCAGTAGAGATGTAGTACACCACCACTGGTAGATGATCAGTAGAGATGTAGTACACCCACACTGGTAGGTGATCAGTAGAGATGAAGTACACCCACACTAGTAGATGATCAGTACAAATGTAGTACACCCATACTGGTAGATGATCGGTAGAGATGGAGTACACCCACACTAGTAGATGATCAGTAGGGATGTAGTACACCCACACGGGTAGATAATCAAAAGAGATGTAGTACACCCACACTGGTAGATTATCAGTAGATATGTAGTAAAGCCACACTGGTAGATGATCAGTAGGGATGAATTACACCCACACTGGTAATTGACATGAGAGATGTAGTACACCCGCACTGTAGACATTCAGTAGAGATGTAGTACACCCACACTGGTAGATGATCATTAGAGATGTAGTACACTCACATGGGTAAATGATCAATAGAGATGTAGTACACCGACACTGGTGCATGATCAATAGAGATGTATTACACCCAACCTAGTAGGTGACCAGTAGAGATTTAGTACACCCACACTGGTGGATGATCATAGAGATGTAGTACACCCACACTGGTAGATCACCAACAGAAATGTAGTACACCCACACTGATACATGATCAGTAGAGATGTAGTTCACCCACACTGGTAGATGATCAGTAAAGATGTAGTACACCCACATGGGTAGATGACCAGTAGGGATATAGTGCATCCACACTGGTAGATGATCAGTAGAGATGCAGTACACCCTCACTGGAAAATGATCAGTATGGATGTACTGCACCCACAATGTAGATGATCATTAGAGATGGAGTACACCCATACTGGTTGATGATCAGTAGGGATGTAGACCACCCACGATGGTAGATGATCAGTAGAGATGTAGTACACCAGCACTGGTAGATGATCAGTAGAGTTGTAGTAGAACCACACTGGTAGATGATCAGTAGATATGTAGTACAGCCACACTGGTAGAAGATCAGTAGAGAGTATTACACCCACATAGTTAGATGATCAGTAGAGATGAAGTACACCCTCACTGGTAGATGATCAGTAGATATGTAGTATACCCACACTGGTAGATGATCAATAGAGATGTAGTAGACCCGCAATGGCAGATGATCAGTAGAGATGTAGTACACCCTCATTGGTACATGAGGGTGTACATCTGATCATCTCATTGATCATCTGAGTGTATATCTGATCATCTACCAGTGAGGGTGTACTTCAGTAGAGATGAAGTACACCCTCACTGGTAGATGATCAGTAGATATGTAGTATACCCACACTGGTAGATGATCAATAGAGATGTAGTAGACCCGCAATGGCAGATGATCAGTAGAGATGTAGTACACCCTCATTGGTACATGATCACTAGAGATGTAGTACACCCACACTGGTAAATGATCAGGAAGATTGTAGTACACCAACACTGGTAGATGATCAGTAGAGATGTAGTACACCCACACTGGTAGATGGTCAATAGAGATGTAGTACACCCACACTGGTAGATGATTAGTAGAGATGTAGTACACCACCACTGGTAAATGATCAGTAGAGATGTAGTACAACCACACTGGTAGATGATCAGTAGAGATGTAGTACACCCATACTGGTAGATGATCAGTAGAGATGGAGTACACCCACACTAGTAGATAATCAGTAGAAATGTAGTACACCCACACGGGTAGATAATCAGAAGAGATGTAGTACACCCATACTGGTAGATTATCAGTAGAGCTGTAGTAAAGCCACACTTGTAGATGATCAGTAGAGATGTAGTATACCCACACTGGCAGTTGATCATTAGAGATGTAGTACACCCATACTGTAGACATTTAGTAGGGATGTAGTACACCCACACTGGTAGATGATCATTAGAGATGTACTACACTCACATAGGTAAATGATCAATAGAGATGTAGTACACCGACACTGGTGCATGATCAGTAGAGATGTATTACACCCAACCTAGTAGATGACCAGTAGAGATTTAGTACACCCACACTGGTGGATGATCATTAGAGATGTAGTACACCCACAGGGGTAGATGATCAGTAGAGATGGAGTACACACACACTAGTAGATGATCAGTGTAAATGTAGAACACCCACTCTGGTAGAATATCAGTTGAGATGGAGTACACCCACATGGGTAGATGATCAGTAGAGATGCAGTATACCCACACTGGTAGAATATCAGTAGAGATGTAGTAAAGCCACACTGGTAGATGATCAGTAGAGACGTAGTACACCCACACTGGTAGTTGATCATTAGAGATATAGTACAGCCACACTGTAGACGATCAGTAGAGATGTGGTACACCCACACTGGTAGATGATCCTTAGAGTTGTAGTACTCCCACACTGGTAGACGATCAGTAGAGATGTAGTACACCCACACTGGTAGATGATCATTAGAGATGTAGCACACCACATGGGTAGATTATCAATAGAGCTGTAGTACACACACACTGGTAGATGATCAGTAGAGATGTAGTACACCCACACTGGTAGATGATCAGTAGAGATGTAGTACACCAACATTGGTAGATGATTATTAGAGATGTACACTCACATGGGTAGATGATCAGTAGAGATGTACATCCACACTGGTACATGATCAGTAGAGATGTAGTGCACCCAACCTATTAGATGACCAGTAGAGATTTTGTATACCCACAATGGCAGATGATCATTAGAGGTGTAGTACACTCACACTGAGAGGCTATCAGTAGAGATGAAGTACAACCACAATGGTAGATGAACATTAGAGATGTAGTACACCCACACTGGTAGATGATCCTTAGAGTTGTAGTACTCCCACACTGGTAGATGATCAGTAGAGATGTAGTACACCCACACTGGTAGATGATCATTAGAGATGTAGCACACCCACATGGGTAGATTATCAATAGAGATGTAGTACACGCACACTGGTAGATGATCAGTAGAGATGTAGTACACCAACACTGGTAGATGATTATTAGAGATGTACACTCACATGGGTAGATCAGTAGAGATGTACATCCACACTGGTACATGATCAGTAGAGATGTAGTACACCCAACCTTTTAGATGACCAGTAGAGATTTTGTATACCCACAATGGTAGACGATCATTAGAGATGTAGTACACTCACACTGAGAGGCGATCAGTAGAGATGAAATACAACCACAATGGTAGATGAACTTTAGAGATGTAGTACACCCACATTTGTAGATGATCAGTAGAGATGTAGTACACCGCCACTGGTAGATGATCAGTAGAGTTGTAGTACACCCACACTGGTAGATGATCATTAGAGATGTAGTACACCAACACTGGTAGATGATTAGTATAGATGTAGTACTCCCACACTGGTACATGATCACTAGAGATGTAGTACACCCACACTGTTAGATGATCAGTAGAGGTTTAGTACACCCACACTGGTAGATGATCAGTAGAGATGTAGTACAACCACACTGGTAGGTGATCAGTAGAGATGAAGTACACCCACACTAATAGATGATCAGTACAAATGTAGTACACCCATACTGGTAGATGATCAGTAGAGATGGAGTATACCCACACTAGTAGATGATCAGTAGAGATGTAGTACACCCACACGGGTAGATGATCAGAAGAGATGTAGTACACCCACGCTGGAAGATTATCAGTAGAGATGTAGTAAAGCCACACTGGTAGATGATCAGTAGAGATGTATTACACCCACACTGGTAGTTGACATTAGAGATGTAGTACACCCGCACTGTAGACATTCAGTAGAGATGTAGTACACCCACACTGGTAGATGATCATTAGAGATATAGTACACTCACATGGGTAAATGATCAGTAGAGATGTAGTACACCAACATTGGTAGATGATTATTAGAGATGTACACTCACATGGGTAGATGATCAGTAGAGATGTACATCCACACTGGTACATGATCAGTAGAGATGTAGTACACCCAACCTATTAGAAGACCAGTAAAGATTTTGCATACCCACAATGGTAGATGATCATTAGAGATGTAGTACACTCACACTGAGAGGTGATCAGTAGAGATGAAGTACAACCACAATGGTAGATGAACATTAGAGATGTAGTACACCCACATTGGTAGATGATCAGTAGAGATGTAGTACACCGACACTGGTAGATGATCAGTAGAGTTGTAGTACACTCACACTGGTAGATGATTAGTATAGATATAATACTCCCACACTGGTACATGATCACTAGAGATGTAGTACACCCACACTGTTAGATGATCAGTAGAGGTTTAGTACACCCACACTGGCAGATGATCAGTAGAGATGTAGTACACCCACACTGGTAGATGATCAGTAGAGATTTAGTACACCACCACTGGTAGATGATCAGTTGAGATGTAGTAGAACCACACTGGTAGATGATCAGTAGAGATGTAGTACACCCACACTGGTAGGTGATCAGTAGAGATGAAGTACACCCACACTAGTAGATGATCAGTACAAATGTAGTACAACCATACTGGTAGATGATCAGTAGAGAAGGAGTACACCCACACTAGTAGATGATCAGTAGAGATGTAATACACCCACATGGGTAGATGATCAGAAGAGATGTAGTACACCCACACTGGTAGATTATCAGTAGAGATGTAGTAAAGCCACACTGGTAGATGATCAGTAGAGATGTATTACACCCACACTGGTAGTTGACATTAGAGATGTAGTACACTCGCACTGTAGACATTCAGTAGAGATGTAGTACACCAACACTGGTAGATGATCATTAGAGATGTACTACACTCACATGGGTAAATGATCAATAGAGATGTAGTACACCGACACTGGTGCATGTTCAGTAGAGATGTATTACACCCAACCTAGTAGGTGACCAGTAGTGATTTAGTACACCCACACTGGTGGATGATCAGTAGAGATGTAGTACACCCACACTGGTAGATCACCAATAGAGATGTAGTACACCCACACTGATACTTGATCAGTAGAGATGTAGTACACCCTCACTGGTAGATGATCAGTAAAGATGTAGTACACCCACATGGGTAGATGATCAGTAGCGATGTAGTGCATCCACACTGGTAGATGATCAGTAGAGTTGTAGTACACCCTCACTGGAAAATGATCAGTATGGATGTACTGTACAAACAATGTAGATGATCGTTAGAGATGTAGTACACCCACACTGGTTGATGATCAGTAGAGATGTAGACCACCCACAATAGTAGACGACCACTAGAGATGCAGTACAACCACAGTGGTAGATTATCTGTACAGATGTAGTACAGCCACACTGGTAGAAGATCAGTAGAGATGTATTACACCCACATAGTTAGATGATCAGTAGAGATGAAGTACACCCTCACTGGTAGATGATCAGTAGAGATGTAGTACACCCACACTGGTAGATGATCAATAGAGATGTAGTAGACCCACAATGGCAGATGATCAGTAGAGATGTAGTACACCCTCATTGGTACATGATCACTAGAGATGTAGTACACCCACACTGGTAAATGATCAGGAAGATTGTAGTACACCAACACTGGTAGATGATCAGTCGAGATATAGTACACCCACACTGGTAGATGATCAATTGAGATGTAGTATACCCACACTGGTAAATGATTAGTCGACATGTAGTACACCCACACTGGTAAATGATCAGTAGAGATGTAGTACACCCACACTGGTAGATGATCAGTAGAGATGTAGTACACCCACACTGCAGACATTTAGTAGAGATGTAGTACACCCACATGGGTAGATGATAAGTAGAGATGTAGTACACCCACACTGGTAGATGATCAATAGAGATGTAGTACACCCACACTGGTAGATGATCCATAGAGATGTGGTTCAGCCACACTGGTACATGATCAGTAGAGATGTTGTACACCCACACTGTTAGATGATCAGTAGAGATTTAGTACAGCCACACTGTTAGATGATCATTAGAGATGCAGTACACCCACACTGGTAGATGATAAGTAGATATGTAGTACACCCCACTGGTAGATGATCAGTAGAGATGTAGTACACCCACAATGGTAGATGTACAATAGAGATGAAGTACACCCTCACTGGCAAATGATAAGAAAAGATCTAGTCCACCCACACTGGTAGATGATCTTTAGAGATGTTGTACACCAACACTCGTAGACGATCAGTAGAGATGTAGTACACCCACACTGGTAGATGATCAGTAGAGATGTAGTACACCAACACTGGTAGTTATTATTAGAGATGTACACTAACATGGGTAGATGATCAGTAGAGATGTACATCCACGCTGGTACATGATCAGTAGAAATGAAGTACATCCAACCTATTAGATGACCAGTAGAGATTTTGTATACCCACAATGGTAGATGATGATTAGAGATGTAGTGCACCCACACTGAGAGGCGATCAGTAGAGATGAAGTACAATCATAATGGTAGATGAACATTAGAGATGTAGTACACCCACATTGGCAGATGATCAGTTGAGATGATGTACACCCACACTGGTAGATGATCAGTAGAGATGTAGTACACCAACACTGGTAGATGATCAGTAGAGTTGTGGTACACCCACATTGGTAGATGATCAACAGAGATGTAGTACACCCACACTGGTAGATGATTAGTAGAGATGTAGTACTCCCACACTGGTACATGATCACTAGAGATGTAGTACACCCACACTATTAGATGATCAGTAGAGGTTTAGTACACCCACACTGGCAGATGATCAGCAGAGATGTAGTACACCCACACTGGTAGATGATCAGTAGAGATGTAGTGCACCCACACTGGCAGATGATCAGTAGAGATGTAGTACACCAACAGTGGTAGATGAACAGTAGCGATGAATGACACCCACGCTGGTTGAAAATCAGTAGAGATGTAGTACACCCACAGTGGTAGATGACCAGTAGAGATGTAGTACACCCACAATGGTAGATGACCAGTAGAGATGTAGCACACCCACACTGGTAGATGATTAGTAGAAATGTAGTACACCAACACTGGCAGATGATCAGTAGAGATGTGGTACACCCACACTAGTAGATGATCAGTAGAGATGTAGTACAGGCACATTGGCAGATGATCAGTAGAGATGTAGTACACCCACACTGGTAGATGATCAGTAACGATGTAGTACACCCACACTGGTAGATGATGAGTAGAGATGTAGTCCACCAACACTGGTATATTTTTATTTAATGTTTTTATTATTTATTTATTTTTTTTTAATTTATTTATAGATGATCAGTAGAGATGTAGTACACCCACACTGGTAGATGATCATTAGAGATGTAGTACACACAAAATGGTAGATGATCAATAGAGATGTAGTACACCCACACTGGTTGATAATTAATAGAAATGGAGTACATCCACACTGGTCGATGACCAGTAAAGATGTAGTACACCCTCACTGGTAGAGGATCAGTAGAGATGTACACCCACACTGGTAGATGATCAGTAGAGATGTAGTACACCCACACTGGTAGATGGTCAGAAAAGATGTAGTACACCAAGAGTGGTAGATGATCAGTAGAGATGTAGTACACCCACACTGGTACATAATCATTACAGATGTAGAACACTCAAACTGGTACATGATCCGAAGAGACGTAATACACCCACACTGGTAGATGATCAATAGAGTTGTAGTACACCCTCACTGGTAGATGATAAGTAGAGATGCAGTACACCCACACTGGTACATGATTAGTAGAGATGTAGTGCACCCACACTGGTAGATAATCAGTAGACATGTAATACACCCACACTGGTAGATGACCAGTAGAGATGTAATATACCCACAATGGGTCATGATCAGTAGAGATGTAGCACACCCACACTGGTAGATGATTAGTAGAGAGGTAGTACACTCGCAATGGTACATGATCAGTAGAGATGTAGTACACCAACACTGGTCTGGTAGATGATCAGTAGAGATGTAGTACACCCACAATGATAGATGATCATTAGAGATATAGTACACCCACACTGGTAGATGATTAGTAGAGATGTAGTACACCCTCATTTTTACTTGATCAGTTGAATGCAGTACACCCACAGTGGTAGATGATCAGGAGTGATGTAGTAGACGCACACTGGTAGATGATCAGTACAGATTTACTACAGCCACACTGGTAGATGATCAGTAGAGATGTAATACACACATACTGGCTGATTACCAGTAGAGATGCATTACACCCACACTGCTAAATGATCAGTAGAGATTTAGTGTACCCACACTGGTAGATGATCAGTAGAGATGTAGTACACCCACACTGGTAGAGGATCAGATGAGATGTAGTACACCCGCATAAATAAATGAACAGTAGAGATGTAGTACACCCACACTGGTACATGATCAGTACAAATGTAGTACACCCACACTGGTAGATGATCAGTAGACATGTAGTACACCCGCAATGGTAGATGATCAGTAGAGATGTAGTACACCCTCATTGTTACATGATCAGTTGAATGTTGTACACCCACAGTGGTAGATGATCAGAAGTGATGTAGTACACCCACAGTGGTAGATGATCAGTAGAGATGTAGTACACCCACACTGGTAGATGATCAGTAGAGATGTAGTACAATCACACTGGTAGATGATCAGTAGAGATGTAGTACACTCACACTGGCAGATGATCAGTAAAGATGTAGTACACCCAAACTGGTAGATGATCAATTGAGATGTAGAATACCCATACTGGTAAATGATTAGTAGACATGTAGTACACCCACACTGGTAAATGATCAGTCGAGATGTGGTACACCCACACTGGTAGATGATCAATTGAGATGTAGTATACCCACATTGGTAAATGATTAGTCAACATGTAGTACACCCACACTGGTAAATGATCAGTAGAGATGTAGTACACCCACACTGGTAGATGATCAGTAGAGATGTAGTACACCCGCACTGGTAGATGATCTGTAGAGCTGTAGTACACTCACACTGGTAGATGATCAGTAGAGATGTAGTATACCCACACTGGTACATGATCAGTAGAGATGTAGTACACTCTCACTGCAGACATTTAGTAGAGATGTAGTACACCCACACGGGTAGATGATCAGTAGAGATGTAGTACACCCACACTGGTAAATGATCAATAGAGATGTAGTACACCCACACTGGTAGATGATCCGTAGAGATGTGGTTCTCCCACACTGGTACATGATCAGTAGAGATGTTGTACACCCACACTGTTAGATGATCAGTAGAGATTTAGTACAGCCACAATGTTAGATGATCATTAGAGATGTAGTACACCCACACTGGTAGATGATAAGTAGATATGTAGTACACCCCACTGGTAGATGATCAGTAGAGATGTAGTACACCCACAATGGTAGATGTACAATAGAGATGAAGTACACCCTCACTGGCAAATCATCAGTAAAGATCTAGTCCACCCACGCTGGTAGATGATCTTTAGAGATGTAGTACACCCACACTGGTAGACGATCAGTAGAGAAGTAGTACACCCACACTGGTAGATGATCCTTAGAGTTGTAGTACTCCCACACTGGTAGATGATCGGTAGAGATGTAGTACACCTACACTGGTAGATGATCATTAGAGATGTAGCACACAACAAGGGTAAATTATCAATAGAGATGTAGTATAAGCACACAGGTAGATGATCAGTAGAGATGTTGTACACCCACACTGGTAGATGATCAGTAGAGATGTAGTACACCAACACTGGTAGATGATTATTAGAGATGTACACTAACATGGGTAGATGATCAGTAGAGATGTACATCCACACTGGTACATGATCAGTAGAAATGAAGTACATCCAACCTATTAGATGACCAGTAGTGATTTTGTATACCCACAATGGTAGATGATGATTAGAGATGTAGTACACCCACACTGAGAGGCGATCAGTAGAGATGAAGTACAACCACAATGGTAGATGAACATTAGAGATGTAGTACACCCACATTGGCAGATGATCAGTTGAGATGATGTACACCCACACTGGTAGATGATCAGTAGAGTTGTAGTACACCCACATTGGTAGATGATCAGCAGAGATGTAGTACACCCACACTGGTAGATGATTAGTAGAGATGTGGTACTCCCACACTGGTACATGATCACTAGAGATGTAGTACACCCACACTGTTAGATGATCAGTAGAGCTTTAGTACATCCACACTGGCAGATGATCAGCAAAGATGTAGTACACCAACACTGGTAGATGATCAGTAGAGATGTAGTGTACCCACACTGGCAGATGATCAGTAGAGATGTAGTACACCAACAGTTGTAGATGAACAGTAGCGATGAATGACACCCACACTGGTAGATAATCAGTAGAGATGTAGTACACCCACAATGGTAGATGACCAGTAGAGATGTAGTACACCCACAATGGTAGATGACCAGTAGAGATGTAGCACACCCACACTGGTAGATGATTAGTAGAAATGTATTACACCAACACTAGTAGATGATCAGTAGAGATGTGGTACACCCACACTAGTAGATGATCAGTAGAGATGTAGTACAGGCACATTGGCAGATGATCAGTAGAGATGTAGTACACCCACACTGGTAGATGATCAGTAACGATGTAGTACACCCACACTGGGAGATGATCAGTAGAGATGTAGTACACCCACACTGGTAGATTTTTATTTAATGTTTTTATTATTTATTTATTTATTTTTTTTTTATTTATTTATAGATGATCAGTAGAGATGTAGTACACCCACACTGGTAGATGATCAGTAGAGATGTAGTACACTCAAAATGGTAGATGATCAATAGAGATGTAGTACACCCACACTGGTTGATAATTAGTAGAAATGGAGTACATCCACACTGGTCGATGATCAGTAAAGATGTAGTACACCCTCACTCATAGAGGATCACTAGAGATGTACACCCACACTGGTAGATGATCAGTAGAGATGTAGTACACCCACACTGGTAGATGATCAGAAAAGATGTACACCAAGAGTGGTAGATGATCAGTAGAGATGTAGTACACCCACACTGGTAAATAATCATTACAGATGTAGAACTCTCAAACTGGTACATGATCAGAAGAGATGTGATACACCCACACTGGTAGATGATCAATAGAGTTGTAGTACACCCTCAATGGTAGATGATAAGTAGAGATGTAGTATACCCACAGTGGTACATGATCAGTAGAGATGTAGTGCACCCACACTGTTAGATGATCAGTAGAGATGTAGTACACCCACACTGGTACATGATTAGTAGAGATGTAGTGCACCCACACTGGTAGATAATCAGTAGACATGTAATACACCCACACTGGTAGATGATCAGTAGAGATGTAATATACCCACAATGGGTCATGATCAGTAGAGATGTAGCACACCCACACTGGTAGATGATTAGTAGAGAGGTAGTACACTCGCAATGGTACATGATCAGTAGAGATGTAGTACACCAACACTGGTCTGGTAGATGATCAGTAGAGATGTAGCACACCCACAATGGTAGATGATCATTAGAGATATAGTACACCCACACTGGTAGATGATTAGTAGAGATGTAGTACACCCTCATTTTTACTTGATCAGTTGAATGTAGTACACCCACAGTGGTAGATGATCAGTAGAGATTTACTACAGCCACACTGGTAGATGAACAGTAGAGATGTAATACACACATACTGGCTGATTACCAGTAGAGATGCATTACACCCACACTGCTAAATGATCAGTAGAGATTTAGTATACCCACACTGGTAGATGATCAGTAGAGATGTAGTACACCCACACTGGTAGAGGATCAGATGAGATGTAGTACACCCGCATAAGTAGATGAACAGTAAAGATGTAGTACACCCACACTGGTACATGATCAGTACAAATGTAGTACACCCACACTGGTAGATGATCAGTAGAGATGTAGTACACCCGCAATGGTAGATGATCAGTAGAGATGTAGTACACACTCATTGTTACATGATCAGTTGAATGTAGTACACCCACAGTGGTAGATGATCAGAAGTGATGTAGTACACCCACAGTGGTAGATGATCAGTAGAGTTGTAGTACACCCACACTGGTAGATGATCAGTAGAGATGTAGTACAATCACACTGGTAGATGATCAGTAGAGATGTAGTACACCCACACTGCAGATGATCAGTAAAGATGTAGTACACCCAAGCTGGTAGATGATCAATTGAGATGTAGTATAACCATACTGGTAAATGATTAGTAGACATGTAGTACACCCACACTGGTAAATGCTCAGTAGAGATGTAGTACACTAACACTGGTAGATGATCAGTAGAGATGAAGTACACCCACACTGGTAGATGATCAGTAGAAATGTAGTACACCCACACTGTACATGATCAGCAGAGATATAGTACACCCACACTAGTAGAGGACACATAGAGATTTGGTACACCCACACTGGTAGACAATCATTAGAGATGTAGTACACCCACACTGGTAGATGATCAGTTGAGATGTAGTACACCCACACTGGTACATGATCAGTAGAGCTGTAGTACACAAACACTAATAGATGAAATGCAAAGCTGTAGTGCACCCACACTGGCATATGATCATTAGAGATGTAATACACCCACACTGGTAGATGATCAATAGAGATGTAGTACATCAACAATGGTAGATGATCAGTAGAGATGTAATGCACCCACACTGGTAAATGATCAGTAGAGATGTAGTACTCCCACAATGGTAGATGCTTAGTAGAGATGTGGTACTCACACACTGGTACATGATCAGTAGAGATGTAGTACACCCACACTGGTAGATGATCAGTAGAGATGTATTAAACCAACACTGGTAGATGATCAGTAGAGTTGTAGTACACCCACATTGGTAGATGATTAACAGAGATGTAGTACACCCACACTGGTAGAAGATTAGTAGAGATGTGGTACTCCCACACTGGTACATGATCACTAGAGATGTAGTACACCCACACTGTTAGATGATCAGTAGAGGTTTAGTACACCCACACTGGAAGATGATCAGCAGAGATGTAGTACACCCACACTGGTAGATGATCAGTAGAGATGTAGTGCACCCACACTGGCAGATGATCAGTAGAGATGTAGTACACCAACAGTGGTAGATGAACAGTAGCGATGAATGACACCCACACTGGTAGATAATCAGTAGAGATTTAGTACACTCCCACTGGTAAATGATCAGTTGAGATGTAGTACACCCACAATGGTAGATGACCAGTAGAGATGTAGCACACCCACACTGGTAGATGATTAGTAGAAATGTAGTACACCAACACTGGTAGATGATCAGTAGAGATGTGGTACACCCACACTAGTAGATGATCAGTAGAGATGTAGTACAGGCACATTGGCAGATGATCAGTAGAGATGTAGTACACCATCACTGGTAGATGATCAGTAACGATGTAGTACGCCCACACTGGTAGATGATCAGTAGAGATGTAGTACACCCACACTGGTAGATTATTATTTAATGTGTTTATTATTTATTTTTTATTTATTTATAGATGATCAGTAGAGATGTAGTACACACAAAATGGTAGATGATCAATAGAGATGTAGTACACCCACACTGGTTGATAATTAGTAGAAAGGGAGTACATCCACACTGGTCGATGATCAGTAAAGATGTAGTACACCCTCACTGGTAGAGGATCAGTAGAGATGTACACCCACGCTGGTAGATGATCAGTAGAGATGGAGTACACCCACACTGGTAGATGATCAGAAAAGATGTAGTACACCAAGAGTGGTAGATGATCAGTAGAGATGTAGTACACCCACACTGGTAAATAATCATTACAGATGTAGAACACTCAAACTGGTACATGATCAGAACAGATGAAATACACCCACACTGGTAGATGATCAATAGAGTTGTAGTAGACCCACACTGGTAGATGATAAGTAGAGATGTAGTATACCCACAGTGGTACATGATCAGTAGAGATGTAGTAGATGATCAGTAGAGATGTAGTGCACCCACACTGGGACATGATTAGTAGAGATGTAGTGCACCCACACTGGTAGATAATCAGTAGACATGTAGCACACCCACACTGGTAGATGATTAGTAGAGAGGTAGTACACTCGCAATGGTACATGATCAGTAGAGATGTAGTACAACAACACTAATCTGGTAGATGATCAGTAGAGATGTAGTACACCCACAATGGTAGATGATCATTAGAGATATAGTACACCCACACTGGTAGATGATTAGTAGAGATGTAGTACACCCTCATTTTTACATGATCAGTTGAATGTAGTACACCCACAGTGGTAGATGATCAGGAGCGATGTAGTACACCCACACTGGTAGATGATCAGTAGAGATTTAGTACAGCCACACTGGTAGATGATCAGTAGAGATGTAATACACCCATACTGGCAGATTACCAGTAGAGATGCATTACACCCACACTGCTTAATGATCAGTAGAGATTTAGTATACCCACACTGGTAGATGATCAGTAGAGATGTAGTACACCCACACTGGTAGAGGATCAGATGAGATGTAGTACACCCGCATAAGTAGATGAACAGTAGAGATGTAGTACACCCACACTGGTACATGATCAGTACAAATGTAGTACACCCCCACTGGTAGATGATCAATAGAGATGTAGTACACCCGCAATGGTAGATGATAAGTAGAGATGCAGTACACCCTCATTGTTACATGATCAGTTGAATGTAGTACACCCACAGTGGTAGATGATCAGAAGCAATGTAGTACACCCACAATGGTAGATGATTAGTAGAGATGTAGTACACCCACACTGGTAGATGATCAGTAGAGATGTAGTACAATCACACTGGTAGATGATCAGTAGAGATGTAGTACACCCACACTGGCAGATGATCAGTAAAGATGTAGTACACCCACACTGGTAGATGATCAATTGAGATGTAGTATACCCATACTGGTAAATGATTAGTAGACATGTAGTACACCCACACTGGTAAATGATCAGTAGAGATGTAGTACACCCACACTGGTAGATGATCAGTAGAGATGAAGTACACCCACACTGGTAGATGATCAGTAGAAATGTAGTACACCCACAATGGCAGATGATCAGTAGAGATGTAGTACACCCACATAGATAAATGATCAGTAGAGATGTAGTACACCCACACTGTACATGATCAGCAGAGATATAGTACACCCACACTAGTAGATGACACGTAGATATTTAGTACACCCACACTGGTAGAAGATCATTAGAGATATAGTACACCCACACTGGTAGATGATCAGTTGAGATGTAGTACACCCACACTGGTACATGATCAGTAGAACTGTAGTACACAAACACTAATAGATGAAATGCAAAGCTTTAGTGCACCCATACTGTCATATGATCATTAGAGATGTAATACACCCACACTGGTAGATGATCAATAGAGATGTAGTACATCAACAATGGTAGATGATCAGTAGAGATGTAATACACCCACACTGGTAAATGATCAATAGATATGTAGTACTCCCACAATGGTAGATGCTTAGTAGAGATGTGGTACTCACACACTGGTACATGATCAGTAGAGTTGTAGTACACCCACACTGTTAGTTGATCAGTAGAGGTTTAGTACACCCATACTGGCAGATGATCAGTAGAGATGCAGTACACCCACACTGGTAGATGATCAGTAGAGATGTAGTACACCACCACTTGTTGATGATCAGTAGAGATGTAATACACCCACACTGGTAGATGATCTTTAGAGATGTAGTACTCCCACACTGGTAGATGATCTGTAGAGATGAAGTATACCCACACTAGTAGATGATCAGTACAAATGTAGTACACCCACACTGGTATATGATCAGTAGAGATGGAGTACACCCACACTAGTAGATGATCAGTAGAGATGTAGTACACCCAAATGGGTAGATGATCAGTAGAGATGTAGTACACCCACACTGGTAGATTATCAGTAGAGATGTAGTAAAGCCACAGTGGTAGATGATCAGTAGAGATGTAGTATACCCACACTGGTAGTTGATCATTAGAGATGTAGTACACCCACACTGTAGACATTCAGTAGGGATGTAGTACACCCACACTGGTAGATGATCATTAAAGATGCACTACACTCACACAGGTAAATGATCAATAGAGATGTAGTACACCGACACTGGTGTATGATCAGTAGGGATGTATTACACCCAACCTAGTAGATGACCAGTAGAGATTTAGTATACCCACACTGGTGGATGATCATTAGAGATGTAGTATGCCCACATGGTTAGATAATCAGTAGAGATGGAGTACACACACACTAGTAAAGGATCAGTAGAGATGTATTACACCCAACCTAGTAGATGATCAGTAGAGATGGAGTACACCCACACTAGTAGATGATCAGTGCAAATGTAGTACACACACACTCTGGTAGAATATCAGTAGAGATGGAGTACAGCCACACTAGTAGATGATCAGTAGAGATGTAGTACACCCACACAGGTAGATGATCAGTAGAGATGCAGTACACCCACACTGGTAGATGATCAGTAGAGATGTAGTATACCCACACTGGTAGATGATCAGTAGAGATGTAGTACACCCCCAGTGGTAGATGATCAGTAGAGATGTAGTACACCCACACTGGTAGATTATTAGTAGAGATGTAGCACACCCACTCAGGTAAATGATCAGTAGAGATGTAGTGCACCCACACTGGTAGATGATCAATAGAGATGTAATACACCCACATTGGTACATGATTAGTAGAGATGTTGTACAGCCACAAACAGTGGACCAGACACAGTTTGGTGTTGTCATGGGTAGATCATGGCTACCATACTTGCTGTACCTATTTTCTTAGGGTACCACATCAATGGATGAGAGAAACATGAGTCACTACGTACAATGGCCTGACAAGGCATTTCATTGTTGAGAAACCTAATTGGTTAGGTAAACCAGTATGTGAGCCAGTGGATAACCAAGTGGCTGACTGATGGGATCCAAGACATTAGGAATGAGGAGTCCCCCTCTACAATGAGGCCAATCATCAGTGTACTCCCTCACAAACCATTCCTCACACTGCTCCTTTTAGGTGATAACTTCTCTGCAGGTATGTTCACTGTCAGTTGTCTGTGGCTGACTAAATTTGCTGATGATTCCAAATTATGAATTGTCATTGTATCCCACACTGACAGAAATGTTTTCCAGGAGAGGCTGACACAGACATACAGTTGTTCTAAGAGCCATGAACCAACAGCTAATGCCAAGAAATGCTCAATACTATCCTTTGGGGAGTGATCCAGCCATTGCAACTATTGTATTGATAGGGCTCTGCCTGCAGTTGACATAGTTATGAACACATCGATAGTGAACCAGTCTTTAGCTGAAATGTGTCAGTAATATTGGGTGAAGCATTCATGTAGCGCAACCTGTAAACCAAGATAGGGTAGGTAAATCCAAGGAAATCGTTGTTGCACTGTATTCAGCTTTCATCATACCTATTATTGATTGCAATGCAACCTTTGCCATGTAACCAACAAGGCATATTCATTAAATGTAGCAGCCACAGAGGTTCCCAGTAAACCTCTACGCTGTGTATGTATCATGTCATATGGAGACTGCATTAAGGCCCTATCAGTGTACTCTGTCTCCAACATGCTTGCAGGGGAGGTGTATGGCTGCCATATAGGATGGTTTCAGTCCCCTCTGTGGACCTCCTGCATATTCACAAATCAACTAGCACTAGAATTACCTGTTCTCCAGATTTACACCTTGCCTGTGGTATAAATGTGACTTGCTGGAGAGACAGGTAAATAACCTAGAGACTATGACCTATGTGGAATACTTTCCCCATCCATGTGAAGTAGAGCTCCACCCTAATGCAAATCATTGGATGGGGAACAGGACAATCACACATGTTTTAGTACCAACATCTGGAATGGATACAGATAAAGTGGAGATTGTTCATCTTCAACACCCTGGCCTGTAGATGTTTCAGCACCCAAAACACTGCTTACACTCTTCTGGAGTATCAGCCCTTGTCACAGTTTAGGGATGCATGGTTAGGCTTCACAAAACCCTTGTGTTCATTCACCTGTTAAACACATATGAACCCAAGTTCCAGTGACCTTATAGTTACTTACCTTTCTGCAGATATTTTCTTCTGTGCTGCCATTCAATCCTCTGCTCTGACATTGATGGTTTGATTGTAGATGTGTAGGCATAGCTGTGTCCTACAGAATCCCGAAAGAGAATCACAGACATTTCCATGGGACACCTTTCATTGTGTGACCACAAAGCCATTTCTACAGCATCCATGGTAACATAACCACATGATATGAATCTAGGCTCATTATAAATGGCATTGTGTAATATCTGTAAATTAGCAGTACAATGCATGCAAAAATACACAATGGATGATAGGTTATAGCGATTCAGATATTCACCCTGTGCATCAGACACATAACTTTATTTCCCTGCATCCATGAGAAAGATGACTAGGATGTGGCACAGGTATCATCACTTGAACAGGGTGTTGTGCGGGGATGTAGCAGGCCTAGGCTAACCCAATAGGTTGACATGTGTGTCTGTGAGTCAGGAAGGGAAGTAGGTAAGATGGAGCTTGTAGATGTGATGTGTGAGTGTGTGCATGAACACAACCAAGCTCAGTGCTAGCCCATAAATGTTTGTATGTTGGACAGGTGTGAGCCGTGCATGGTAGTAGGATCAGTTAATTGTCTCCATCCTTTCACTGGCACCTTCATGCCTATGGTCAGATGTTGTGTACTACTTGATGGTTACTGCTGTCTGCTGGGAATGTGTCCTCCACAGGAGCACCCAGGACAATGAGCCCATGGCATGCCATGTCTTGGTGTGGACAGCACATCCCCCTCTGGAGCACTGGATGTACTGCCACTACAGGAGCGTGATTATGCATGGCCACATCTCAGCAGATGTAGTTGCTGACCTACATTCACAAGGCCAACACTCAACTCCAACCAGACATTCCATCACAGATACAGTGCATTCCAAGGCTGATACTGTGTAATCTGTCTGGGACCAACATCTTTCCAATGCAACAGTCAAACATTCCAGATTATCAACAACACAGTAGAGGCAGTCACGGATGTCAGACTGTGCTGCATACATAACCCTGAGCATTCTGCAAGAGTACATTTTAGAACATGCCTGTACCTCCATGATAGCACTAAACATTTGCCAAGTGACACGTGAAGAGACACCCGCAAAAGGTGGTGGAGGGAAAGCAAGCCTCTTACGAGCCCCCGTATCAATCTGCCTTGGGGAACCTCATCAACCACTTGGCTATGGCCAGTGTCAATACTGCTTGCAGCCTCCCTAGTTACACTCTCCTGTTCAATGTGCCAACCCTCTGACAATCCAATAGCTGTGGTCACAGGTAACTGGGTATGCATAGGCATACTGGCTGTGTACTGTGACAATGAGGGTGCACAAGGGATGTCAACATCTATATCAGATTCAGCCCCTGCAATCCCCAGCTGTGCCTCACTTTAGCCACCATCAGAGTTTGAAGAGACTCTGCCATCAGGGTGTGAAGAGGGCAGAGACCAGCCCCCATGGTCACATGTGAAAACAAGGGAACATCATTACATTAATACTCTCACTACTATGTTATGCATTACTATGTTACAATATAGGTTATGCTGTTTACACTGCTGTCAGTATCACAGACATGTCTAACCTCCAAGCTGTAATAGTAGGACATGAGGACATTATAGTCTAACCCAAGTCTGTATTTACCAGCAAATAAAATCTCTTTAAAGAAGATTCTTATGATCAATACCTAAATAATGTCCAACATGGACATTTTGAAACCCCTTTCACAGTTGACACATCTGGCATTCTGTACTGTCCTGACAATGCTTGCAAATCTATCACTGTGGGTGCATCTACAGGGCATAGTGTTTAGCATATACATTTCACTAAATATACATGTGTAACAAAATAGTGTTGTGCTTACCTTGAACAGGACCAAGGCCTTGTCTAACTCCTGATGTTCCTGAAAAGATTTGAGGTAATGTAAACAGCTGCACATGTTACATTATAACAGGGTAATACATCAAATTATCTGACATTTACAGTAGCTATTATGTAAATTGGTATGTTGGTCACAATATGGCCTGAGACTAAAACTGCAGCTAACCTCTTTCCTCCCCAAAATAAAACCTGACACGCACTTAAAACTATGTACACACCAACAAACTGAATGCTGCAGTATTCCAATGATGATCCTACTAAGCATATCTAGACGCTTATCTGGTGTTGAAACGGTGGCACCCACGTCCACGATATACTGTGTGATGGATGCTTGGGAACTGTATTGTCTACCTAGGTTCACCAGTAATTCATCAGTGGCTAACAATGGCTGTTCTGCAATAGACCCACAACCAGTGACACCATGATCCCTAGCCATGTCTGTTGCTTTTATATGTGCAGCGTGGATCATGTCGGTGGCACAATGTTGCACTAGCTCACATGTCCTGCTCTGCTGATGAACCGCATTTACATTCTGGACCAGATCGGCCCACAATGCAGCCCACTCTTGTCAGCTGGACTGCCTCTGGACAGTAGGATCTCATATTGCTGCCACACAGGACCTCCACAATTACTTCATTCTCAGGCCCAGTGAAAGGGGTTCATCGAGGGTTATATGTTATTGTTGATCTACAACAAAAAGAGAACACATGTCAGGATCAAATATGAGGGAGTGCAGAAGGTAGAGATACAGCCATATAGGACAGCTATCAGTAATCACTGTTTGATTGCACATCTAAAATACAAATGTGTGCCCCACCATATCTCTCAACCTCTTAGAGCAGGAATTTGGAAAAATCCATTAATAAAAGTGGGACAAAGGCCAGAAAATGGGGACTATTTCTATCTATTGGTGTTACAAACTTACAAAGTTGATGAATGGACAGGGTGTGCATGACCATGAAACTTCTGCAGGGTATGAAGTCTGCAAGTCAGATGTCCTTAATTATTGTCTAACTGCAAACTTTAAAGATTTACAACTACTTTGCCAGAAAACCAGAATTTTATGAAACATGGAACAAATATATGAGGCAAAACAATGGACAATCTACTAACATATGTAGAGTTGAGATGAGAGCCCACAACATGCAAAGGTTGTGGGCATAAGTGATGGAGTAACAACAGACAAAAATTACTGTTTGTGGTATGACAGATACAGATGTATGATAAGAAAGTCAAGACAGGAGTCCAATGTAGTGTGACCCATAGCAGTTACCCCAATAACATTTATACAACCAACAGTGACAAATAAATAGCGGTGTTACCCTGGGGACCTGTGTCCCTGTTTAACACATAGTATTCTATGCTTGCTGTAGTATAGTTCCTCTGTAAGTGGAACACATGTGGAGATCAATGACATGCTATCAGCACAGATCTATGACAGGCTTACTGACGTAATCCCATCCCTCATAACTATATTCCACTATATGCATCATGCAATGACATGTTATCAGTACAGGTCTATGATAGGCTTACTGACGTAATCCCATTCCTCATAACTATATTCCACCATATGCATCATGCAATGATATGTAATCAGTACAGGTCTATAACAGGCTTACTGACGTAATCCCATCCCTCATAAATATATTCCACCATATGCATCATGCAATGATATGTTATCAGTACAGGTCTATGACAGGCTTCCTGACGTAATCCAATCCCTCATAACTATATAACACCATATGCACCATGCAATAATATGTTATCAGTACAGGTCTATGATAGGTTTACTGACAAAATCCTATCGCCATAATTATATTCCATCATATGCATCATGCAATAATATATTACCAGTACAGGTCTATCGCACGCCTACTAACGTAATCCCATCCCCATAACTATATTCCACCATATGCATCATGCAATGATATGTTAACAGTACAGGTCTATGACAGGCTTAATGACATAATCCCATCCCTCATAACTATATTCCACCATATGCTTCATGCAATGATATGTTATAAGTACAGGTCTATGATAGGCTTACTGACGTAATCCCATCCCTCATAACTATGTTCCACCATATGCATCATGCAATGATATGTTATCAGTACAGGTCTAAGACAGGCTTACTGATGTAATCCAATCCCTCATAACTATATAACACCATATGCATCATGCAATGATATGTTATCAGTACAGGTCTATGATAGGTTTACTGACATAATCCTATCCCCCATAATTATATTCCACCATATGCATCATGCAATAATATATTATCAGTACAGATCTATGACAGGCTTACTGACGTAATCCCATCCCTCATAACTATATTCCACCATATACATCATGCAATGATATGTTATCAGTACAGGTCTATGATAGGCTTACTGATGTAATCCCATCCCTCATAACTATGTTCCACCATATGCATCATGCAATGATATGTTATCAGTAGAGGTCTATGATAGGCTTAGTGACATAATTCCATCCCTTATAACTATATTCCACCATATGCATCATGCAATGATATGTTATCAGTACAGGTCTATGACAGGCTTACTGACGTAATCCCAACCCTCATATCTATATTCCACCATATGCATCATGCAATGATATGTTATCAGTACAGGTCTATGACAGGCCTGCTGACATAATCCCATCCCCATAACTATATTCCACCATATGCATCATGTAAAGATATGTTATCAGTACAGATCTATGACAGGCCTAGTGACGTAATCCAATCCCCATAACTATATTCCACCATATGCATCATGCAATGATATGTTATCAGTACAGGTCTATGACAGGCTTACTGACATAATCCCATCCCTCATAACTATATTCCACCATATGTGTCATGCAATGATATGTTATCAGTACAGGTCTATGACAGGCTTACTGATGTAATCCCATCCCTCAAAACTATATTTCACCATATGCATTATGCAATGATATGTTATCAGTACAGGTCTATGACAGGCTTACTGACATAATCCCATCCCTCATAACTATATCCCACCATATGCATCATGCAATGATATGTTATTATTACAGGTCTATGATAGGATTATTGACATAATCCCATCTCTCATAACTATATTCCACCATATGCATCATGCAATGACATGTTATCAGTACAGGTCTATGATAGGTTTACGGATATAATCCCATTTCTCATAACTATGTTCCATCCTATGCATCATGGAATGATATGTTATCAGTACAGGTCTATGATAGGTTTACTGACACAATCACACCACTCATAACTATAATCCACCATATGCATCATGCAATGATATGTTATCAGTACAGGTCTATGACAGGCTTACTGATGTAATCCCATCACTCAAAACAATATTCCACCATATGCATCATGCAATAATATGTTATCAGTACAGGTCTATGACAGGCTTACTGACATAATCCCATCCCTCATAACTATATTCCACCATATGCTTCATGCAATGATATGTTATCAGTACAGGACTATGACAGGATTACTGACATAATCCCATCCCTCATAACTATATTCCACCATATGCATCATGCAATGATATGTTATCAGTACAGGTCTATGGCAGGCCTACTGACGTAATCCCATCCCTCATAACAAAATTCCTCCATATACATTATGCAATGATATGTTATCAGTAGAGATCTATGATAGGCTTACTGATGTAATCTCATCCCCATAATTTTATTCCACCATATGCATCATGCAATGATATATTATCAGTACAGGTCTATGACAGGTTTACTGATGTAATCCCAACCCTCATATCTATATTCCACCATATGCATCATGCATTGATATGTTATCAGTACAGGTCTATGACTGGCCTACTGACATAATCCCATCCCCATAATTATATTCCGCCATATGCATCATGTAAAGATATGTTATCAGTACAGATCTATGACAGGTTTAGTGACGTACTCCCATCCCCATAACTATATTCCACCATATGCATCGTGCAATGATATGTTATCAGTACAGGTCTCTGACAGATTTACTAACATAATCCCATCCCTCATAACTATATTTCACCATATGCATAATGCAATGATATGTTATCAGTACAGGTCTATGATAGGTTTACTGACGTAATCCCATCCCCCATAACTATATTCCACCATATGCATAATGCAATGATATGTTATCAGTACAGGTCTATGATAGGCTTACTGACGTAATCCCATCCCTCGTAACTATATTCCAGCATATGCATCATGCAATGATATGTTATTAGTACAGATCTATGACACGCCTACTGACGTAATCCCATCCCCATAACTATATTCCACCATATGCATCATTCAATAATATGTTATCAGTGAAGGTCTATGACAGACGTAATCCCATCCCTCATAACTATATTCCACCATATGCATCATGCAATGATATGTTATCAGTACAGGTCTATGACAGGCTTACTGACATAATCCCATCCCTCATAACTATATTCCACCGTATGCATCATGCAATGATATGTTATCAGTGCATGTCTATGACAGGTTTACTGATGTAATCCCATCCCTCATAACAATTATTCCACCATATGCATCATGCAGTGATATGTTATCAGTACAGGTCTATGACAGGCTTACTGACATAATCCCATCCTCATAACTATATTCCACCATATGCATCATGCAAAGAAATGTTATTAGTACAGGACTATGATAGGATTATTGACATAATCCCATCCTCATAACTATATTCCACCATATGCATCATGCAATGACATGTTATCAGTACAGGTCTATGATAGGTTTATGGACATAATCCCATCCTCATAACTATATTCTACCATATGCATCATGCAATGACATGTTATCAGTACAGGTCTATGATAGGCTTACTGACGTAATCCCATTCCTCATAACTATATTCCACCATATGCATCATGCAATGATATGTAATCAGTACAGGTCTATAACAGGTTTACTGACATAATCCCATCCCTCATAAATATATTCCACCATATGCATCATGCAATGATATGTTATCAGTACAGGTCTATGACAGGCTTACTGACGTAATCCAATCCCTCATAACTATATAACACCATATGCACCATGCAATGATATGTTATCAGTACAGGTCTATGATAGGTTTACTGACAAAATCCTATCCCCATAATTATATTCCACCATATGCATCATGCAATAATATATTACCAGTACAGGTCTATCACACGCCTACTAACGTAATCCCATCCCCATAACTATATTCCACCATATGCATCATGCAATGATATGTTATCAGTGCAGGTCTATGACAGGCTTACTGACATAATCCCATCCCTCATAACTATATTCCACCATATGCGTCATGCAATGATATGTTATCAGTACAGGTCTATGACAGGCTTACTGATGTAATCCCATCCCTCAAAACTATATTTCACCATATGCATTATGCAATGATATGTTATCAGTACAGGTCTATGACAGGCTTACTGACATAATCCCATCCCTCATAACTATATCCCACCATATGCATCATGCAATGATATGTTATTATTACAGGTCTATGATAGGATTATTGACATAATCCCATCTCTCATAACTATATTCCACCATATGCATCATGCAATGACATGTTATCAGTACAGGTCTATGATAGGTTTACGGATATAATCCCATTTCTCATAACTATGTTCCACCCTATGCATCATGGAATGATATGTTATCAGTACAGGTCTATGATAGGTTTACTGACACAATCACACCACTCATAACTATAATCCACCATATGCATCATGCAATGATATGTTATCAGTACAGGTCTATGACAGGCTTACTGATGTAATCCCATCACTCAAAACAATATTCCACCATATGCATCATGCAATAATATGTTATCAGTACAGGTCTATGACAGGCTTACTGACATAATCCCATCCCTCATAACTATATTCCACCATATGCTTCATGCAATGATATGTTATCAGTACAGGACTATGACAGGATTACTGACATAATCCCATCCCTCATAACTATATTCCACCATATGCATAATGCAATGATATGTTATCAGTACAGGTCTATGGCAGGCCTACTGACGTAATCCCATCCCTCATAACAAAATTCCTCCATATGCATTATGCAATGATATGTTATCAGTAGAGATCTATGATAGGCTTACTGATGTAATCTCATTCCCATAATTTTATTCCACCATATGCATCATGCAATGATATATTATCAGTACAGGTCTATGACAGGTTTACTGATGTAATCCCAACCCTCATATCTATATTCCACCATATGCATCATGCATTGATATGTTATCAGTACAGGTCTATGACAGGCCTACTGACATAATCCCATCCCCATAATTATATTCCGCCATATGCATCATGTAAAGATATGCTATCAGTACAGATCTATGACAGGTTTAGTGACGTAATCCCATCCCCATAACTATATTCCACCATATGCATCGTGCAATGATATGTTATCAGTACAGGTCTCTGACAGATTTACTAACATAATCCCATCCCTCATAACTATATTTCACCATATGCATAATGCAATGATATGTTATCAATACAGGTCTATGATAGGTTTACTGACGTAATCCCATCCCCCATAACTATATTCCACCATATGCATAATGCAATGATATGTTATCAGTACAGGTCTATGATAGGCTTACTGACGTAATCCCATCCCTCATAACTATATTCCAGCATATGCATCATGCAATGATATGTTATTAGTACAGATCTATGACACGCCTACTGATGTAATCCCATCCCCATAACTATATTCCACCATATGCATCATTCAATAATATGTTATCAGTGAAGGTCTATGACAGACGTAATCCCATCCCTCATAACTATATTCCACCATATGCATCATGCAATGATATGTTATCAGTACAGGTCTATGACAGGCTTACTGACATAATCCCATCCCTCATAACTATATTCCACCGTATGCATCATGCAATGATATGTTATCAGTGCATGTCTATGACAGGTTTACTGATGTAATCCCATCCCTCATAACAATTATTCCACCATATGCATCATGCAATGATATGTTATCAGTACAGGTCTATGACAGGCTTACTGACATAATCCCATCCCTCATAACTATATTCCACCATATGCATCATGCAAAGAAATGTTATTAGTACAGGACTATGATAGGATTATTGACATAATCCCATCCCTCATAACTATATTCCACCATATGCATCATGCAATGACATGTTATCAGTACAGGTCTATGATAGGTTTATGGACATAATCCCATCCCTCATAACTATATTCTACCATATGCATCATGCAATGACATGTTATCAGTACAGGTCTATGATAGGCTTACTGACGTAATCCCATTCCTCATAACTATATTCCACCATATGCATCATGCAATGATATGTAATCAGTACAGGTCTATAACAGGTTTACTGACATAATCCCATCCCTCATAAATATATTCCACCATATGCATCATGCAATGATATGTTATCAGTACAGGTCTATGACAGGCTTACTGACGTAATCCAATCCCTCATAACTATATAACACCATATGCACCATGCAATGATATGTTATCAGTACAGGTCTATGATAGGTTTACTGACAAAATCCAATCCCCATAATTATATTCCACCATATGCATCATGCAATAATATATTACCAGTACAGGTCTATCACACGCCTACTAACGTAATCCCATCCCCATAACTATATTCCACCATATGCATCATGCAATGATATGTTAACAGTACAGGTCTATGACAGGCTTAATGACATAATCCCATCCCTCATAACTATATTCCACCATATGCTTCATGCAATGATATGTTATCAGTACAGGTCTATGATAGGCTTACTGACGTAATCCCATCCCTCATAACTATGTTCCACCATATGCATCATGCAATGATATGTTATCAGTACAGGTCTAAGACAGGCTTACTGATGTAATCCAATCCCTCATAACTATATAACACCATATGCATCATGCAATGATATGTTATCAGTACAGGTCTATGATAGGTTTACTGACATAATCCTATCCCCCATAATTATATTCCACCATATGCACCATGCAATAATATATTATCAGTACAGATCTATGACAGGTTTACTGACGTAATCACATCCCTCATAACTATATTCCACCATATACATCATGCAATGATATATTATCAGTACAGGTCTATGATAGGCTTACTGACGTAATCCCATCCCTCATAACTATGTTCCACCATATGCATCATGCAATGATATGTTATCAGTAGAGGTCTATGATAGGCTTAGTGACATAATTCCATCCCTTATAACTATATTCCACCATATGCATCATGCAATGATATGTTATCAGTACAGGTCTATGACAGGCTTACTGACGTAATCCCAACCCTCATATCTATATTCCACCATATGCATCATGCAATGATATGTTATCAGTACAGGTCTATGACAGGCCTACTGACATAATCCCATCCCCATAACTATATTCCACCATATGCATCATGTAAAGATATGTTATCAGTACAGATCTATGACAGGCCTAGTGACGTAATCCAATCCCCATAACTATATTCCACCATATGCATCATGCAATGATATGTTATCAGTACAGGTCTATGACAGGCTTACAGACATAATCCCATCCCTCATAACTATATTCCACCATATGCGTCATGCAATGATATGTTATCAGTACAGGTCTATGACAGGCTTACTGATGTAATCCCATCCATCAAAACTATATTTCACCATATGCATTATGCAATGATATGTTATCAGTACAGGTCTATGATAGGTTTACGGATATAATCCCATTCCTCATAACTATGTTCCACCCTATGCATCATGGAATGATATGTTATCAGTACAGGTCTATGATAGGTTTACTGACACAATCACACCACTCATAACTATAATCCACCATATGCATCATGCAATAATATGTTATCAGTACAGGTCTATGACAGGCTTACTGACATAATCCCATCCCTCATAACTATATTCCACCATATGCTTCATGTATGTTATCAGTACAGGACTATGACAGGATTACTGACATAATCCCATCCCTCATAACTATATTCCACCATATGCATCATGCAATTATATGTTATCAGTACAGGTCTATGATAGACCTACTGAGATAACTCCATCCCTCATAACTATATTCCACCATACGCATGATGCAATGATATATTATCAGTACAGGTCTATGACAGGCCTACTGAAGTAATCCCATCCCCATAACTATATTCAACCATATGCATCATGTAAAGATATGTTATCAGTACAGATCTATGACAGGTTTAGTGACGTAATCCCATCCCCATATTTATATTCCACCATATGCATCGTGCAATGATATGTTATCAGTACAGGTCTCTGACAGATTTACTAACATAATCCCATCCCTCATAACTATATTTCACCATATGCATAATGCAATGATATGTTATCAGTACAGGTCTATGATAGGTTTACTGACGTAATCCCATCCCCCATAACTATATTCCACCATATGCATAATGCAATGATATGTTATCTGTACAGGTCTATGATAGGCTTACTGATGTAATCCCATCCCTCATAACTATATTCCAGCATATGCATCATGCAATGATATGTTATTAGTACAGATGTATGACATGCCTACTGACGTAATCCCATCCCCATAACTATATTCCACCATATGCATCATTCAGTAATATGTTATCAGTGAAGGTCTATGACAGACGTAATCCCATCCCTCATAACTATATTCCACCATATGCATCATGCAATGATATGTTATCAGTACAGGTCTATGACAGGCTTACTGACATAATCCCATCCCTCATAACTATATTCCACCGTATGCATCATGCAATGATATGTTATCAGTGCATGTCTATGACAGGTTTACTGATGTAATCCCATCCCTCATAACAATTATTCCACCATATGCATCATGCAATGATATGTTATCAGTACAGGTCTATGACAGGCTTACTGACATAATCCCATCCTTCATAACTATATTCCACCATATGCATCATGTAAAGAAATGTTATTAGTACAGGACTATGATAGGATTATTGACATAATCCCATCCCTCATAACTATATTCCACCATATGCATCATGCAATGACATGTTATCAGTACAGGTCTATGATAGGTTTATAGACATAATCCCATCCCTCATAACTATATTCCACCATATGCATCATGCAATGACATGTTATCAGTACAGGTCTATGATAGGCTTACTGACATAATCCCATCCCTCATAACAATATTCCACCATATGCATCATGCAATGATATGCTATCAGTACAGGTCTATGACAGGCTTACTGACATAATTCCATCCCTCATAACTATATTCCACCATATGCTTCATGCAATGATATGTTATCAGTACAGGACTATGGCAGGATTACTGACATAATCCCATCCCTCGTAACCATATTCCACCATTTGCATCATGCAATGATATGTTATCAGTACAGGTTTATGACAGGCCTACTGACGTAATGCCATCCCTCATAACTATATTCCTCCATATGCATCATGCAATGATATGTTATCAATAGAGACCTATAGGTTCATAGGTTTTTATAGGCTATCTGCCATAGGGCATTTATAAGCCTAGCCAGAGTGTGTTTGGCTTTCGCCACCCATTTTAAATTAATTTTGCTATGCCCTTTTTCGGGGTTAGTATACTGTGCGTCTGTCTAACCGTGACACAGAAGTGATACCCATGGTAAACCTATGATCTCCCATACACTCATCAAGATTCCTCTTGAAGAGAGTCAGTGAGGGACACTGCCTAACCTGGACTGGGATTTTATTCCAGAGTGAAGGGAGCCTCTGGGTTATGAATCTGTCCGTCCAGCATGTCCTATTTATTTCAGTGCTGAGGATCAAGTCTCTCGAGCGAGTAGCTCGATGGGATTTGGATTTTCTGAGGTGCAGCATGTCCATTAATTCCGGGTTGGACATGGCTTTATACGTCAGGCACGCATCACCTCTGAGCAGGCGGTATGCCACTGAGTAGAGCTGGAGTTTCTTTAACCGGGCAGCATATGGCATCTGTTTGAGCCCTTTGATCCTCTTGGTGAGGTACTTTTGGGGTCTTTCCAGTTGCTGCAGGTGTCTGGTAAGGTACATCCCAAAAGGGGCATTGTACTTAATTATGGGCTTGATGAGGGATGAGTAAGGAGGCACGATGACCTCCCCTGATCTAGATGTGAATCCCTTCATGATAAGTTGGGCTATATAAAATGTTTTTCTAACCACTTTGATCACGTGGTTGTCAAATGAAAGATTTCTATCAACTTGGGTCCCCAGGTCCCTAATTACTTCTTCTGTACTTAATGGATTACCACCTATGTGGTAATTTGTGGGCACTTTGTTTTTGCCAAGGGGATGACTATGATAGGCTTACTGATGTAATCCGATCCCCATAATTATATTTCACCATATGCATCATGCAATGATATGTTATCAGTACATGTCTATGACAGGCCTAGTGACGTAATCCCATCCCCATAACTATACTCCACCATATGCATCATGCAACGATATGTTATCAGTACAGGTCTGTGACAGGTTTACTGACATAATACAATCCCTCATAAATATATTCCACCATATGCATCATGCAATGATATGTTATCAGTACAGATCTACGACAGGCCTACTGACGTAATCCCATCCCTCATAACTATATTCCACCATATGCATCATGCAATGATATGTTATCACTACAGGTCGATGACAGGCTTACTGACATAATCCCATCCCTCATAACTATATTCCACAATATGCACCATGGAATGATACATTATCAGTACAGGTCTATGACAGGTTTACTGACATAATCCCATCCCTCATAACTATATAACACCATATGCATCATGTAATGTTATGTTATCAGTACAGGTCTATGACAGGCTTACTGACATAATCCCATCCCTCATAACTATATTCCACCATATGCATCACGCAATGACATGTTATCAGTACAAGTATATGATAGGCTTACTGACGTAATCCCATCCCTCATAACTATATTCCACCATATGCATCATGCAATGATATGTTATCAGTACAGATCTATAATAGGCTTATTGACATAATCCCATCCCTCATTACTATATAACACCATATGCATCATGCAATGATATGTTATCAGTACAGATCTATGATAGGCTTATTGACATAATCCCATCCCTCATAACTATGTAACACCATATGCATCATGCAAAGATATGTTATCAGTATAGGTCTATCTTAGGCTTACTGACATACTTCTATTGCTCATAACTATATTCCACCATATGCATCATGCAATAATATGTTATCAGTACAGGTCTATAACAGGCTTACTGACATAATGACATCCCTCATAACTATATTCCACCATATGCATCATGCAATGACATGTTATCAGTACAGGACTATGACAGGATTACTGACATAATCCCATCCCTCATAACTATATTCCACCATATGCGTCATGCAATGATATGTTATCAGTACAGGTGTATGACAGGCCTATTGCAGTAATCTTATCCCTCATAACTATATTCTTCTATATGCATCATGCAATGATATGTTATCAGTACAGGTCTATGACAGTCCTACTGACGTAATCCCATCCCTATAATTATATTCCACCATATGCATCATACAAAGATATGTTATTAGTACAGGTCTATGACAGGCCTAGTGATGTAATCCCATCCCTCATAACTATATTCCACCATATGCATCATGCAATGATATGTTATCAGTACAGTTCTGTGACAGGCTTACTGACATATACCCATAACTCATAACTATATTCCACCATATGCATTATGCAATTATATGTTATCAGTACAGGTCTATAATAGGCTTACTGACATAATCTCATCACTCATAACTATATTCCACCATATGCATCATGCAATGACATGTTATCAGTACAGGTCTATGACAGGCTTACTGACATAATCCCATCCCTCATAACTATATTCAACCATTTGCATCATGCAATGACATGTTATCAGTACAGGACTATGGCAGGATTACTGACATAATCTCATCCCTCATAACTATATTCCACCATAGGCATTATGCAATGACATCTTATCAGTACAGGTCTATGACAGGCTTGCTGACATAATCCCATCCCTCATAACTATATTCAACCATTTGCATCATGCAATGACATGTTGTCAGTACAGGACTATGACAGGATTACTGACATAATCGCATCCCTCATAACTATATTCCTCCATATGCATCATGAAATGATATGTTATCAGAAGAGATTGGTGATAGGCTTACTGACGTAATCCCAACCCATAATTATATTACACCATATGCATCATACAATTATATGTTTTCAGTACAGGTCTATGACAGGCCTACTAACGTAATCCCCCCATAATTGTATTCCACCATATGCATCATGCAAAGATATGCTATCAGTACAGGTCTATGACAGACCTAGTGACGTAATCCCATCCCCATAACTATATTCCACCATATGGACCTTGCAATGATATGTTATCTGTACAGGTCTATGACAGGCTTACTGACATTATCCCATCCCTCATAACTATATTACACCATATGCATCATGCAATTATATGTTATCAGTACAGGTCTATGATAGACCTACTGAGATAACTCCATCCCTCATAACTATATTCCACCATACGCATGATGCAATGATATATTATCAGTACAGGTCTATGATAGGCCTACTGACGTAATCCCATCCCCATAACTATATTCAACCATATGCATCATTCAATGATATTTTATCAGTAAAGGTATATGACAGGTTTACTGACATAATCCCATCACTCATAACTATATTCCACCATATGCATCATGCAATGATATGTTATCAGTACAGGTCTATGACAGGCCTACTAACGTAATCTCATTCCTCATAACTATATTCCACCATATGCATCAGGCAATGATATGTTATCAGTACAGGTATATGACGGGCTTACTGACATAATCCCAACCCTCATAACTATATTCCACCATATGCATCATGCAATGATATGTTATGATTACAGGTCTATGATAGGCTTACTGACGTAATCCCATCCCCATAACTATATGCCACCACATGCATCATACAATGATATGTTATCAGTACAGGTCTGTGACAGGCCTACTGATGTAATCTCATCCCTCATAACTATATTCCACCATATGCATCAGGCAATGATATGTTATCAGTACAGGTATATGACAGGCTTACTGGCATAATCCCATCCCTCATAACTATTTTGCACAATATGCATATTGCAATGATATGTTATCATTACAGGTCTATGATAAATTTACTGACGTAATCCCATCCCCATAATTATATTCCACCATATGCATCATGCAATGATATGTTATCAGTACAGGTCTATGACAGGCTTACTGAAATAATCCCATCTCTCATAACTATATTCCACCATATGCATCATGCAATGATATGTTATCAGTACAGGTCTATGATAGGCTTACTGACGTAATCCCATCCCTCATAACTATATTCCATCATATGCATCATGCAATAATATGTTATCAGTACAGGTCTATGACAGGCCTACTGACATAATCCCATCCCTCATAACTATATTCCACCATATGCATCATGCAATGACATCTTATCAGTACAAGTCAATTACAGGCTTACTGACGTAATCCCATCCCTCATAACTGTATTCCACCATATGCATCATGCAATGATATGTTATCAGAACAAGTCTATGACAGTCCTAGTGATGTAATCCAATTCTCATAACTATATTCCACCATATGCATCATGCAATGATATGTTATCAGTACAGATCTATGACAGGCCTACTGACGTAATCCCATCCCCATAACTATATTCCACCATATTCATCATGCAATGACTTGTTATCAGTACAGGTCTATGACAGGCTTACTGACGTAATCCCATCCCTCATAACTATATTCCACCATATGCATAATGCATTCATATGTTATCAGTACAGGTCTATGATAGGCTTACTGACATAATCCCATCCTCATAACTATATTCCACAATATGCATCATGCAATGATATGTTATCAGTACAGGTTGTTGACAGGCTTAATGATGTAATCCCATCCGCATAACTGTATAACACCGTATGCATCATGCAATGATATTTTATCAGTACCGATCTATGACAGGCCTACTGACATATTCCCATCCCTCATAACAATATTCCAACATATGCATCATGCAATGATATGTTATCAGTACAGGTCTATGACGATTACTGACATAATCCCATCCCCCATAATTATATTCCAGCATATGCATCATGGAATGATATGTTATAAGTACAGGTGTATGACAGGCTTACTGACGTAATCCCATCCCTCATAACTATATTCCTCCATATGCATCATGCAATGATATGTAATCAGTAGATATCTATGATAGGTTTACTGACGTAATCCCAACCCATAATTATATTCCACCATATGCATCATGCAATGATATGTTATTAGTACAGGTCTATGGTAGGTTTACTGACATAATCCCATCACTCATAACTATATTCCACCATATGCATCATTCAAAGATATGTTATCAGTACAGGTCTATGACAGGCTTACTGACATAATCCCATCCCTCATAACTATATTTCACCACATGCATCATGCAATGATATGTTATCAGTACATGTCTATGACAGGCCTACTGACATAATCCCATCCCTCATAACTATATTCCACCATATGTATCATGCAATGACATGTTATCACTACAGATCTATGACAGGCCTACTGACGTAATCCCATCCCCATAACTATATTCCACCATATGCATCATGGAATGATATGTTATTAGTACAGGTCTATGATTGGCTTACTGACGTAATCCCATCCCCCATAATATATTCCACCATACGCAGCATGCACTGATATGTTATCAGTACAGGTCTATAATAGGTTTACTGACATAATCCCATCCCTCTTAACTATATTCCACCATATGCATCATGCAATGATATGTTATCAGTACAGGTCTATGACAGGCCTACTGATGTAATCAAATCCCCATAACTATATTCCACTATATGCATCATGCAATGATATGTTATCAGTACAGGTCTATGACATAATACCATCCCTCATAACTATATTCCACCATATGCATCATTCAGTGATATTTTATCAGTACAGTTCTATGACAGGTTTACTGACATAATCCCATCTCTCATAACTATATTCCACCATATGCATCATGCAATGATATGTTATCAGTACAGGTCTATGACAGGTTTACTGACATAATCCCATCCCTCATAACTATATTCCGCCATATGGATCATGCAATGATATTTTTCAGTACAGATCTATGACAGTCCAACTGACGTAATCCCATCCCTCATAACTATGTTCCACCAGATGCATCATGCAATGATATGTTATCAGTACAGGTCTATTACAGGCCTACTGATGTAATCCCATCCCTCATAACTATATTCCACCATATGCATCATGCAATGATATGTTATCAGTACAGTTCTATGACAGGCTTACTGACATAATCCCATCTCTCATAACTATATTCCACCGTATGCATCATGCAATTATATGTTATCAGTACAGGTCTATGACAGACATAATCCCATCCCTCATAACTAAATTTCCCTCCATATGCATCATGCAATGATATGTTATCACTACAGGTCGATGACAGGCTTACTCACATAATCCCATCCCTCATAACTATATTCCACCATATGCACCATGGAATGATACATTATCAGTACAGGTCTATGACAGGTTTACTGACATGATCCCATCCCTCATAACTATATAACACCATATGCATCATGTAATGTTATGTTATCAGTACAGGTCTATGACAGGTTTACTGACATAATCCCATCCCTCATAACTATATTCCACCATATGCATCACACAATGACATGTTATCAGTACAAGTATATGATAGGCTTACTGACGTAATCCCATCCCTCATAACTATATTCCACCATATGCATCATGCAATGATATGTTATCAGTACAGATCTATAATAGGCTTATTGATATAATCCCATCCCTCATTACTATATAACACCATATGCATCATGCAATGATATGTTATCAGTACAGATCTATGATAGGCGTATTGACATAATCCCATCCCTCATAACTATGTAACACCATATGCATCATGCAATGATATGTTATCAGTATAGGTCTATTTTAGGCTTACTGACATACTTCTATTGCTCATAACTATATTCCACCATATGCATCATGCAATAATATGTTATCAGTACAGGTCTATAACAGGCTTACTGACATAATGACATCCCTCATAACTATATTCCACCATATGCATCATGCAATGACATGTTATCAGTACAGGACTATGACAGGATTACTGACATAATCCCATCCCTCATAACTATATTCCACCATATGCGTCATGCAATGATATGTTATCAGTACAGGTGTATTACAGGCCTATTGCAGTAATCTTATCCCTCATAACTATATTCTTCTATATGCATCATGCAATGATATGTTATCAGTACAGGTCTATGACAGTCCTACTGACGTAATCCCATCCCTATAATTATATTCCACCATATGCATCATACAAAGATATGTTATTAGTACAGGTCTATGACAGGCCTAGTGATGTAATCCCATCCCTCATAACTATATTCCACCATATGCATCATGCAATGATATGTTATCAGTACAGTTCTGTGACAGGCTTACTGACATATACCCATAACTCATAACTATATTCCACCATATGCATTATGCAATTATATGTTATCAGTACAGGTCTATAATAGGCTTACTGACATAATCTCATCACTCATAACTATATTCCACCATATGCATCATGCAATGACATGTTATCAGTACAGGTCTATGACAGGCTTACTGACATAATCCCATCCCTCATAACTATATTCAACCATTTGCATCATGCAATGACATGTTATCAGTACAGGACTATGGCAGGATTACTGACATAATCTCATCCCTCATAACTATATTCCACCATAGGCATTATGCAATGACATCTTATCAGTACAGGTCTATGACAGGCTTGCTGACATAATCCCATCCCTCATAACTATATTCAACCATTTGCATCATGCAATGACATGTTGTCAGTACAGGACTATGACAGGATTACTGACATAATCGCATCCCTCATAACTATATTCCTCCATATGCATCATGAAATTATATGTTATCAGTAGAGACTGGTGATAGGCTTACTGACGTAATCCCAACCCATAATTATATTACACCATATGCATCATACAATTATATGTTTTCAGTACAGGTCTATGACAGGCCTACTAACGTAATCCCCCCATAATTATATTCCACCATATGCATCATGCAAAGATATGCTATCAGTACAGGTCTATGACAGACCTAGTGACGTAATCCCATCCCCATAACTATATTCCACCATATGGACCTTGCAATGATATGTTATCTGTACAGGTCTATGACAGGCTTACTGACATTATCCCATCCCTCATAACTATATTACACCATATGCATCATGCAATTATATGTTATCAGTACAGGTCTATGATAGACCTACTGAGATAACTCCATCCCTCATAACTATATTCCACCATACGCATGATGCAATGATATATTATCAGTACAGGTCTATGACAGGCCTACTGACGTAATCCCATCCCCATAACTATATTCAACCATATGCATCATTCAATGATATTTTATCAGTAAAGGTATATGACAGGTTTACTGACATAATCCCATCACTCATAACTATATTCCACCATATGCATCATGCAATGATATGTTATCAGTACAGGTCTATGACAGGCCTACTAACGTAATCTCATTCCTCATAACTATATTCCACCATATGCATCATGCAATGATATGTTATGATTACAGGTCTATGATAGGCTTACTGACGTAATCCCATCCCCATAACTATATGCCACCACATGCATCATACAATGATATGTTATCAGTACAGGTCTGTGACAGGCCTACTGATGTAATCTCATCCCTCATAACTATATTCCACCATATGCATCAGGCAATGATATGTTATCAGTACAGGTATATGACAGGCATACTGGCATAATCCCATCCCTCATAACTATTTTGCACAATATGCATATTGCAATGTTATGTTATCATTACAGGTCTATGATAAATTTACTGACGTAATCCCATCCCCATAATTATATTCCACCATATGCATCATGCAATGATATGTTATCAGTACAGGTCTATGACAGGCTTACTGAAATAATCCCATCCCTCATAACTATATTCCACCATATGCATCATGCAATGATATGTTATCAGTACAGGTCTATGATAGGCTTACTGACGTAATCCCATCCCTCATAACTATATTCCATCATATGCATCATGCAATAATATGTTATCAGTACAGGTCTATGACAGGCCTACTGACATAATCCCATCCCTCATAACTATATTCCACCATATGCATCATGCAATGACATCTTATCAGTACAAGTCAATTACAGGCTTACTGACGTAATCCCATCCCTCATAACTGTATTCCACCATATGCATCATGCAATGACATGTTATCAGAACAGGTCTATGACAGTCCTAGTGATGTAATCCCATTCTCATAACTATATTCCACCATATGCATCATGCAATGATATGTTATCAGTACAGATCTATGACAGGCCTACTGACGTAATCCCATCCCCATAACTATATTCCACCATATTCATCATGCAATGACTTGTTATCAGTACAGGTCTATGACAGGCTTACTGACGTAATCCCATCCCTCATAACTATATTCCACCATATGCATAATGCATTCATATGTTATCAGTACAGGTCTATGATAGGCTTACTGACATAATCCCATTCTCATAACTATATTCCACAATATGCATCATGCAATGATATGTTATCAGTACAGGTTGTTGACAGGCTTAATGATGTAATCCCATCCGCATAACTGTATAACACCGTATGCATCATGCAATGATATTTTATCAGTACCGATCTATGACAAGCCTACGGACATATTCCCATCCCTCATAACAATATTCCACCATATGCATCATGCAATGATATGTTATCAGTACAGGTCTATGACGATTACTGACATAATCCCATCCCCCATAATTATATTCCAGCATATGCATCATGGAATGATATGTTATAAGTACAGGTGTATGACAGGCTTACCGACGTAATCCCATCCCTCATAACTATATTCCTCCATATGCATCATGCAATGATATGTAATCAGTAGATATCTATGATAGGTTTACTGACGTAATCCCAACCCATAATTATATTCCACCATATGCATCATGCAATGATATGTTATTAGTACAGGTCTATGGTAGGTTTACTGACATAATCCCATCACTCATAACTATATTCCACCATATGCATCATTCAAAGATATGTTATCAGTACAGGTCTATGACAGGCTTACTGACATAATCCCATCCTCATAACTATATTTCACCACATGCATCATGCAATGATATGTTATCAGTACATGTCTATGACAGGCCTACTGACATAATCCCATCCCTCATAACTATATTCCACCATATGTATCATGCAATGACATGTTATCACTACAGATCTATGACAGGCCTACTGACGTAATCCCATCCCCATAACTATATTCCACCATATGCATCATGGAATGATATGTTATTAGTACAGGTCTATGATTGGCTTACTGACGTAATCCCATCCCCCATAATATATTCCACCATACGCAGCATGCACTGATATGTTATCAGTACAGGTCTATAATAGGTTTACTGATGTAATCCCATCCCTCTTAACTATATTCCACCATATGCATCATGCAATGATATGTCATCAGTACAGGTCTATGACAGGCCTACTGATGTAATCAAATCCCCATAACTATATTCCACTATATGCATCATGCAATGATATGTTATCAGTACAGGTCTATGACATGCTTACTGACATAATACCATCCCTCATAACTATATTCCACCATATGCATCATTCAGTGATATTTTATCAGTACAGTTCTATGACAGGTTTACTGACATAATCCCATCTCTCATAACTATATTCCACCATATGCATCATGCAATGATATGTTATCAGTACAGGTCTATGACAGGTTTACTGACATAATCCCATCCCTCATAACTATATTCCGCCATATGCATCATGCAATGATATTTTATCAGTACAGATCTATGACAGGCCAACTGACGTAATCCCATCCCTCATAACTATGTTCCACCAGATGCATCATGCTATGATATGTTATCAGTACAGGTCTATTACAGGCCTACTGATGTAATCCCATCCCTCATAACTATATTCCACCATATGCATCATGCAATGATATGTTATCAGTACAGTTCTATGACAGGCTTACTGACATAATCCCATCTCTCATAACTATATTCCACCATATGCATCATGCAATTATATGTTATCAGTACAGGTCTATGACAGACATAATCCCATCCCTCATAACTAAATTTCCCCCCATATGCATCATGCAATGATATGTTATCAGTACAGGTCTATGACAGGCTTACTGACATAATCCCATCCCTCATAACTATATTCCACCACATGCATAATGCAATGATATGTTATCAGTGCAGTTCTATGACAGGCCAACTGACGTAATCCCATCCCTCATAACTATGTTCCACCATATGCATCATGCAATGATATGTTATCAGTACAGGTCTATGACAGGCTTACTGACGTAATCCCATCCCTCATAACTATGTTCCACCATATGCATCATGCAATGATATGTTATCAGTACAGGTCTATGACAGGCTTACTGACATAATCCCATCCCTCATAACTATATTCCCCCATATGCATCATGCAATTATATGTTATCAGTACAGGTCTATGACAGGCCTACTGACATAATCCCATCCATCATAACTATATTACACCATATGCATCATGCAATGATATGTTATCAGTACAGGTCTATGACAGGCCTACTGACGTAATCCCATCCCTCATAACTATATTCCGCCATATGCATCATCAATGATATGTTATCAGTACAGGTCAATGACAGGCTTACTGACATAATACCATCCCTCATAACTATATTCCACCATATGCATCATTCAATGATATGTTATCAGTACAGTTCTATGACAGGTTTACTGACATAATCCCATTTCTCATAACTATATTCCACCATATGCATCGTGCAATGATATGTTATCAGTACATATCTATGACAGGTTTACTGACATAATCTCATCCCTCATAACTATATTCCACCATATGCATCATGCAATGATATGTTATCAATACAGGTATATGACAGGTTTACTGACATAATCCCATCCCTCATAACTATATTCCGCCATATGCATCATGCAATGATATTTTATCAGTACAGATCTATGACAGGCCAACTGACGTAATCCCATCCCTCATAACTATGTTCCACCATATGCATCATGCAATGATATGTTATCAGTACAGGTCTATGACAGGCCTACTGATGTAATCCCATCCCTCATAACTATATCCCACCATATGCATCATGCAATGATATGTTATCAGTACAGGTCTATGACAGGCTTACTGACGTAATCCCATCCCTCATAACTATATTCCACCACATGCATAATGCAATGATATGTTATCAGTGCAGTTCTATGACAGGCCAACTGACGTAATCCCATCCCTCATAACTATGTTCCACCAGATGCATCATGCAATGATATGTTATTAGTACAGGTCTATGACAGGTTTACTGTCATAATCCCATCTCTCATAACTATATTCCACCATATGCATCATGCAATGATATGTTATCAGTACAGGTCTATGACAGGTTTACTGACATAATCCCATCCCTCATAACTATATTGCCCATATGCATCATGCAATTATATGTTATCAGTACAGGTCTATGACAGGCCTACTGACGTAATCCCATCCCTCATAACTATAATCCGCCATATGCATCATCAATGATATGTTATCAGTACAGGTCAATGATAGGCTTACTGACATAATCCAGTCCCTCATAACTTTATTCCATCATATGTATCATGCAATGATATTTTATCAGTACAGATCTATGACAGGCCTACTGACATAATCCCATCCCTCATAACTATATTCCACCATATGCATCATGCAATGATATGTTATCAGTACAGGTCTATGACAGGCCTACTGACGTAATCCCATCCCCATAACTATATTCCACTAAATGCATCATGCAATGATATGTTATCAGTACAGGTCTATGACAGGCTTACTGACATAATTCCATCCCTCATAACTATATTCCACCATATGCATCATTCAATGATATGTTATCAGTACAGTTCTATGACAGGTTTACTGACATAATCCCATTTCTCATAACTATATTCCACCATATGCATCGTGCAATGATATGTTATCAGTACAGGTCTATGACAGGTTTTCTGACATAATCTCATCCCTCATAACTATATTCCACCATATGCATCATATTAATGATATGTTATCAATACAGGTATATGACAGGTTTACTGACATAATCCCATCCCTCATAACTATATTCCGCCATATGCATCATGCAATGATATTTTATCAGTACAGATCTATTACAGGCCAACTGATGTAATCCCATCCCTCATAACTATGTTCCACCATATGCATCATGCAATGATATGTTATCAGTACAGGTCTATGACAGGCCTACTGATGTAATCCCATCCCTCATAACTATATCCCACCATATGCTTCATGCAATGATATGTTATCAGTACAGTTCTATGACAGGCTTACTGACATAATCCCATCTCTCATAACTATATTCCTCCATATGCATCATGCAATGATATGTTATCAGTACAGGTCTATGACAGGTTTACTGACATAATCCCACCCCTCATAACTATATTTCCCCCATATGCATCATGCAATGATATGTTATCAGTACAGGTCTATGACAGGCTAACTGATGTAATCCCATCCCTCATAACTATATTCCACCACATGCATCATGCAATGATATGTTATCAGTACAGGTCTATGACAGGCTTACTGACATAATGACATCCCTCATAACTATATTCCACCATATGCATCATGCAATGACATGTTATCAGTACAGGACTATGACAGGATTACTGACATAATCCCATCCCACATAACTATATTCCACCATATGCGTCATGCAATGATATGTTATCAGTACAGGTGTATGACAGGCCTATTGCAGTAATCTTATCCCTCATAACTATATTCTTCTATATGCATCATGCAATGATATGTTATCAGTACAGGTCTATGACAGTCCTACTGACGTAATCCCATCCCTATAATTATATTCCACCATATGCATCATACAAAGATATGTTATTAGTACAGGTCTATGTCAGGCCTAGTGATGTAATCCCATCCCTCATAACTATATTCCACCATATGCATCATGCAATGATATGTTATCAGTACAGTTCTGTGACAGGCTTACTGACATATACCCATAACTCATAACTATATTCCACCATATGCATTATGCAATTATATGTTATCAGTACAGGTCTATAATAGGCTTACTGACATAATCTCATCACTCATAACTATATTCCACCATATGCATCATGCAATGACATGTTATCAGTACAGGTCTATGACAGGCTTACTGACATAATCCCATCCCTCATAACTATATTCAACCATTTGCATCATGCAATGACATGTTATCAGTACAGGACTATGGCAGGATTACTGACATAATCTCATCCATCATAACTATATTCCACCATAGGCATTATGCAATGACATCTTATCAGTACAGGTCTATGACAGGCTTGCTGACATAATCCCATCCCTCATAACTATATTCAACCATTTGCATCATGCAATGACATGTTGTCAGTACAGGACTATGACAGGATTACTGACATAATCGCATCCCTCATAACTATATTCCTCCATATGCATCATGAAATTATATGTTATCAGTAGAGATTGGTGATAGGCTTACTGACGTAATCCCAACCCATAATTATATTACACCATATGCATCATACAATTATATATTTTCAGTACAGGTCTATGACAGGCCTACTAACGTAATCCCCCCATAATTATATTCCACCATATGCATCATGCAAAGATATGCTATCAGTACAGGTCTATGACAGACCTAGTGACGTAATCCCATCCCCATAACTATATTCCACCATATGGACCTTGCAATGATATGTTATCTGTACAGGTCTATGACAGGCTTACTGACATTATCCCATCCCTCATAACTATATTACACCATATGCATCATGCAATGATATGTTATCAGTACAGGTCTATGACAGGCCTACTGATGTAATCCCATCCCTCATAACTATATCCCACCATATGCATCATGCAATGATATGTTATCAGCACAGGTCTATGACAGACATAATCTCATCCCTCATAACTATATTCCCCCATATGCATCATGCAATGATATGTTATCAGTACAGGTCTATGACAGGCTTACTGACGTAATCCCATCCCTCATAACTATATTCCACCACATGCATAATGCAATGATATGTTATCAGTGCAGTTCTATGACAGGCCAACTGACGTAATCCCATCCCTCATAACTATGTTCCACCAGATGCATCATGCAATGATATGTTATTAGTACAGGTCTATGACAGGCTTACTGACGTAATCCCATCCCTCATAACTATATTCCACCACATGCATCATGCAATGATATGTTATCAGTACAGTTCTATGGCAGGTTTACTGTCATAATCCCATCTCTCATAACTATATTCCACCATATGCATCATGCAATGATATGTTATCAGTGCAGGTCTATGACAGTTTTACTGACATAATCCCATCCCTCATAACTATATTGCCCATATGCATCATGCAATTATATGTTATCAGTACAGGTCTATGACAGGCCTACTGACGTAATCCCATCCCTCATAAGTATAATCCGCCATATGCATCATCAATGATATGTTATCAGTACAGGTCAATGATAGGCTTACTGACATAATCCAGTCCCTCATAACTTTATTCCACCATATGTATCATGCAATGATATTTTATCAGTACAGATCTATGACAGGCCTACTGACATAATCCCATCCCTCATAACTATATTCCACCATATGCATCATGCAATGATATGTTATCAGTACAGGTCTATGACAGGCCTACTGACGTAATCCCATCCCCATAACTATATTCCACTATATGCATCATGCAATGATATGTTATCAGTACAGGTCTATGACAGGCTTACTGACATAATACCATCCCTCATAACTATACTCCACCATATGCATCATTCAATGATATGTTATCAGTACAGTTCTATAACAGGTTTACTGACATAATCCCATTTCTCATAACTATATTCCACCATATGCATCGTGCAATGATATGTTATCAGTACAGGTCTATGACAGGTTTACTGACATAATCTCATCCCTCATAACTATATTCCACCATATGCATCATACAATGATATGTTATCAATACAGGTATATGACAGGTTTACTGACATAATCCCATCCCTCATAACTATATTCCGCCATATGCATCATGCAATGATATTTTATCAGTACAGATCTATTACAGGCCAACTGACGTAATCCCATCCCTCATAACTATGTTCCACCATATGCATCATGCAATGATATGTTATCAGTACAGGTCTATGACAGGCCTACTGATGTAATCCCATCCCTCATAACTATATCCCACCATATGCATCATGCAATGATATGTTATCAGTACAGTTCTATGACAGGCTTACTGACATAATCCCATCTCTCATAACTATATTCCTCCATATGCATCATGCAATGATATGTTATCAGTACAGGTCTATGACAGGTTTACTGACATAATCCCATCCCTCATAACTATATTTCCCCCATATGCATCATGCAATGATATGTTATCAGTACAGGTCTATGACAGGCTTACTGATGTAATCCCATCCCTCATAACTATATTCCACCACATGCATCATGCAATGATATGTTATCAGTACAGGTCTATGACAGGCTTACTGACATAATGACATCCCTCATAACTATATTCCACCATATGCATCATGCAATGACATGTTATCAGTACAGGACTATGACAGGATTACTGACATAATCCCATCCCACATAACTATATTCCACCATATGCGTCATGCAATGATATGTTATCAGTACAGGTGTATGACAGGCCTATTGCAGTAATCTTATCCCTCATAACTATATTCTTCTATATGCATCATGCAATGATATGTTATCAGTAAAGGTCTATGACAGTCCTACTGACGTAATCCCATCCCTATAATTATATTCCACCATATGCATCATACAAAGATATGTTATTAGTACAGGTCTATGTCAGGCCTAGTGATGTAATCCCATCCCTCATGACTATATTCCACCATATGCATCATGCAATGATATGTTATCAGTACAGTTCTGTGACAGGCTTACTGACATATACCCATAACTCATAACTATATTCCACCTTATGCATTATGCAATTATATGTTATCAGTACAGGTCTATAATAGGCTTACTGACATAATCTCATCACTCATAACTATAATCCACCATATGCATCATGCAATGACATGTTATCAGTACAGGTCTATGACAGGCTTACTGACATAATCCCATCCCTCATAACTATATTCAACCATTTGCATCATGCAATGACATGTTATCAGTACAGGACTATGGCAGGATTACTGACATAATCTCATCCCTCATAACTATATTCCACCATAGGCATTATGCAATGACATCTTATCAGTACAGGTCTATGACAGGCTTGCTGACATAATCCAATCCCTCATAACTATATTCAACCATTTGCATCATGCAATGACATGTTGTCAGTACAGGACTATGACAGGATTACTGACATAATCGCATCCCTCATAACTATATTCCTCCATATGCATCATGAAATTATATGTTATCAGTAGAGATTGGTGATAGGCTTACTGACGTAATCCCAACCCATAATTATATTACACCATATGCATCATACAATTATATATTTTCAGTACAGGTCTATGACAGGCCTACTAACGTAATCCCCCCATAATTATATTCCACCATATGCATCATGCAAAGATATGCTATCAGTACAGGTCTATGACAGACCTAGTGACGTAATCCCATCCCCATAACTATATTCCACCATATGGACCTTGCAATGATATGTTATCTGTACAGGTCTATGACAGGCTTACTGACATTATCCCATCCCTCATAACTATATTACACCATATGCATCATGCAATTATATGTTATCAGTACAGGTCTATGATAGACCTACTGAGATAACTCCATCCCTCATAACTATATTCCACCATACGCATGATGCAATGATATATTATCAGTACAGGTCTATGACAGGCCTACTGAAGTAATCCCATCCCCATAACTATATTCAACCATTTGCATCATTCAATGATATTTTATCAGTAAAGGTATATGACAGGTTTACTGACATAATCCCATCACTCATAACTATATTCCACCATATGCATCATGCAATGATATGTTATCAGTACAGGTCTATGACAGGCCTACTAACGTAATCTCATTCCTCATAACTATATTCCACCATATGCATCAGGCAATGATATGTTATCAGTACAGGTATATGACGGGCTTACTGACATAATCCCAACCCTCATAACTATATTCCACCATATGCATCATGCAATGATATGTTATGATTACAGGTCTATGATAGGCTTACTGACGTAATCCCATCCCCATAACTATATGCCACCACATGCATCATACAATGATATGTTATCAGTACAGGTCTGTGACAGGCCTACTGATGTAATCTCATCCCTCATAACTATATTCCACCATATGCATCAGGCAATGATATGTTATCAGTACAGGTATATGACAGGCTTACTGGCATAATCCCATCCCTCATAACTATTTTGCACAATATGCATATTGCAATGATATGTTATCATTACAGGTCTATGATAAATTTACTGACGTAATCCCATCCCCATAATTATATTCCACCATATGCATCATGCAATGATATGTTATCAGTACAGGTCTATGACAGGCTTACTGAAATAATCCCATCCCTCATAACTATATTCCACCATATGCATCATGCAATGATATGTTATCAGTACAGGTCTATAATAGGCTTACTGACGTAATCCCATCCCTCATAACTATATTCCATCATATGCATCATGCAATAATATGTTATCAGTACAGGTCTATGACAGGCCTACTGACATAATCCCATCCCTCATAACTATATTCCACCATATGCATCATGCAATGATATGTTATCAGAAAAGGTCTATGACAGTCCTAGTGATGTAATCCCATTCTCATAACTATATTCCACCATATGCATCATGCAATGATATGTTATCAGTACAGATCTATGACAGGCCTACTGACGTAATCCCATCCCCATAACTATATTCCACCATATTCATCATGCAATGACTTGTTATCAGTACAGGTCTATGACAGGCTTACTGATGTAATCCCATCCCTCATAACTATATTCCACCATATGCATAATGCATTCATATGTTATCAGTACAGGTCTATGATAGGCTTACTGACATAATCCCATCCTCATAACTATATTCCACAATATGCATCATGCAATGATATGTTATCAGTACAGGTTGTTGACAGGCTTAATGATGTAATCCCATCCGCATAACTGTATAACACCGTATGCATCATGCAATGATATTTTATCAGTACCGATCTATGACAGGCCTACTGACATATTCCCATCCCTCATAACAATATTCCACCATATGCATCATGCAATGATATGTTATCAGTACAGGTCTATGATGATTACTGACATAATCCCATCCCCCATAATTATATTCCAGCATATGCATCATGGAATGATATGTTATAAGTACAGGTGTATGACAGGCTTACTGACGTAATCCCATCCCTCATAACTATATTCCTCCATATGCATCATGCAATGATATGTAATCAGTAGATATCTATGATAGGTTTACTGACGTAATCCCAACCCATAATTATATTCCACCATATGCATCATGCAATGATATGTTATTAGTACAGGTCTATGGTAGGTTTACTGACATAATCCCATCACTCATAACTATATTCCACCATATGCATCATTCAAAGATATGTTATCAGTACAGGTCTATGACAGGCTTACTGACATAATCCCATCCCTCATAACTATATTTCACCTCATGCATCATGCAATGATATGTTATCAGTGCATGTCTATGACAGGCCTACTGACATAATCCCATCCCTCATAACTATATTCCACCATATGTATCATGCAATGACATGTTATCACTACAGATCTATGACAGGCCTACTGACGTAATCCCATCCCCATAACTATATTCCACCATATGCATCATGGAATGATATGTTATTAGTACAGGTCTATGATTGGCTTACTGACGTAATCCCATCCCCCATAATATATTCCACCATACGCAGCATGCACTGATATGTTATCAGTACAGGTCTATAATAGGTTTACTGACGTAATCCCATCCCTCTTAACTTTATTCCACCATATGCATCATGCAATGATATGTTATCAGTACAGGTCTATGACAGGCCTACTGATGTAATCAAATCCCCATAACTATATTCCACTATATGCATCATGCAATGATATGTTATCAGTACAGGTCTATGACATGCTTACTGACATAATACCATCCCTCATAACTATATTCCACCATATGCATCATTCAGTGATATTTTATCAGTACAGTTCTATGACAGGTTTACTGACATAATCCCATCTCTCATAACTATATTCCACCATATGCATCATGCAATGATATGTTATCAGTACAGGTCTATGACAGGTTTACTGACATAATCCCATCCCTCATAACTATATTCCGCCATATGCATCATGCAATGATATTTTATCAGTACAGATCTATGACAGGCCAACTGACGTAATCCCATCCCTCATAACTATGTTCCACCAGATGCATCATGCAATGATATGTTATCAGTACAGGTCTATTACAGGCCTACTGATGTAATCCCATCCCTCATAACTATATTCCACCATATGCATCATGCAATGATATGTTATCAGTACAGTTCTATGACAGGCTTACTGACATAATCCCATCTCTCATAACTATATTCCACCATATGCATCATGCAATTATATGTTATCAGTACAGGTCTATGACAGACATAATCCCATCCCTCATAACTAAATTTCCCCTCATATGCATCATGCAATTATATGTTATCAGTACAGGTCTATGACAGGCTTACTGACATAATCCCATCCCTCATAACTATATTCCACCACATGCATAATGCAATGATATGTTATCAGTGCAGTTCTATGACAGGCCAACTGACGTAATCCCATCCCTCATAACTATGTTCCACCATATGCATCATGCAATGATATGTTATCAGTACAGGTCTATGACAGGCTTACTGACGTAATCCCATCCCTCATAACTATGTTCCACCATATGCATCATGCAATGATATGTTATCAGTACAGGTCTATGACAGGCTTACTGACATAATCCCATCCCTCATAACTATATTCCCCCATATGCATCATGCAATTATATGTTATCAGTACAGGTCTATGACAGGCCTACTGACATAATCCCATCCCTCATAACTATATTACACCATATGCATCATGCAATGATATGTTATCAGTACAGGTCTATGACAGGCCTACTGACGTAATCCCATCCCTCATAACTATATTCCGCCATATGCATCATCAATGATATGTTATCAGTACAGGTCTATGACAGGCCTACTGATGTAATCCCATCCCTCATAACTATATCCCACCATATGCATCATGCAATGATATGTTATCAGCACAGGTCTATGACAGACATAATCTCATCCCTCATAACTATATTCCCCCATATGCATCATGCAATGATATGTTATCAGTACAGGTCTATGACAGGCTTACTGACGTAATCCCATCCCTCATAACTATATTCCACCACATGCACAATGCAATGATATGTTATCAGTGCAGTTCTATGACAGGCCAACTGACGTAATCCCATCCCTCATAACTATGTTCCACCAGATGCATCATGCAATGATATGTTATTAGTACAGGTCTATGACAGGCTTACTGACGTAATCCCATCCCTCATAACTATATTCCACCACATGCATCATGCAATGATATGTTATCAGTACAGTTCTATGGCAGGTTTACTGTCATAATCCCATCTCTCATAACTATATTCCACCATATGCATCATGCAATGATATGTTATCAGTACAGGTCTATGACAGGTTTACTGACATAATCCCATCCCTCATAACTATATTGCCCATATGCATCATGCAATTATATGTTATCAGTACAGGTCTATGACAGGCTTACTGACATAATACCATCCCTCATAACAATATTCCACCATATGCATCATTCAATGATATGTTATCAGTACAGTTCTATGACAGGTTTACTGACATAATCCCATTTCTCATAACTATATTCGACCATATGCATCGTGCAATGATATGTTATCAGTACAGATCTATGACAGGTTTACTGACATAATCTCATCCCTCATAACTATATTCCACCATATGCATCATGCAATGATATGTTATCAATACAGGTATATGACAGGTTTACTGACATAATCCCATCCCTCATAACTATATTCCGCCATATGCATCATGCAATGATATTTTATCAGTACAGATCTATGACAGGCCAACTGACGTAATCCCATCCCTCATAACTATGTTCCACCATATGCATCATGCAATGATATGTTATCAGTACAGGTCTATGACAGGCCTACTGATGTAATCCCATCCCTCATAACTATATCCCACCATATGCATCATGCAATGATATGTTATCAGCACAGGTCTATGACAGACATAATCTCATCCCTCATAACTATATTCCCCCATATGCATCATGCAATGATATGTTATCAGTACAGGTCTATGACAGGCTTACTGACGTAATCCCATCCCTCATAACTATATTCCACCACATGCATAATGCAATGATATGTTATCAGTGCAGTTCTATGACAGGCCAACTGACGTAATCCCATCCCTCATAACTATGTTCCACCAGATGCATCATGCAATGATATGTTATTAGTACAGGTCTATGACAGGCTTACTGACGTAATCCCATCCCTCATAACTATATTCCACCACATGCATCATGCAATGATATGTTATCAGTACAGTTCTATGGCAGGTTTGCTGTCATAATCCCATCTCTCATAACTATATTCCACCATATGCATCATGCAATGATATGTTATCAGTACAGGTCTATGACAGGTTTACTGACATAATCCCATCCCTCATAACTATATTGCCCATATGCATCATGCAATTATATGTTATCAGTACAGGTCTATGACAGGCCTACTGACGTAATCCCATCCCTCATAACTATATTCCGCCATATGCATCATCAATGATATGTTATCAGTACAGGTCAATGATAGACTTACTGACATAATCCAGTCCCTCATAACTTTATTCCACCATATGTATCATGCAATGATATTTTATCAGTACAGATCTATGACAGGCCTACTGACATAATCCCATCCCTCATAACTATATTCCACCATATGCATCATGCAATGATATGTTATCAGTACAGGTCTATGACAGGCCTACTGACGTAATCCCATCCCCATAACTATATTCCACTATATGCATCATGCAATGATATGTTATCAGTACAGGTCTATGACAGGCTTACTGACATAATACCATCCCTCATAACTATATTCCACCATATGCATCATTCAATGATATGTTATCAGTACAGTTCTATGACAGGTTTACTGACATAATCCCATTTCTCATAACTATATTCCACCATATGCATCGTGCAATGATATGTTATCAGTACAGGTCTATGACAGGTTTACTGACATAATCTCATCCCTCATAACTATATTCCACCATATGCATCATACAATGATATGTTATCAATACAGGTATATGACAGGTTTACTGACATAATCCCATCCCTCATAACTATATTCCGCCATATGCATCATGCAATGATATTTTATCAGTACAGATCTATTACAGGCCAACTGACGTAATCCCATCCCTCATAACTATGTTCCACCATATGCATCATGCAATGATATGTTATCAGTACAGGTCTATGACAGGCCTACTGATGTTATCCCATCCCTCATAACTATATCCCACCATATGCATCATGCAATGATATGTTATCAGTACAGTTCTATGACAGGCTTACTGACATAATCCCATCTCTCATAACTATATTCCTCCATATGCATCATGCAATGATATGTTATCAGTACAGGTCTATGACAGGTTTACTGACATAATCCCATCCCTCATAAGTATATTTCCCCCATATGCATCATGCAATGATATGTTATCAGTACAGGTCTATGACAGGCTTACTGATGTAATCCCATCCCTCATAACTATATTCCACCACATGCATCATGCAATGATATGTTATCAGTACAGTTCTATGACAGGTTTACTGACATAATCCCATCTCTCATAACTATATTCCACCATATGCATCATGCAATGATATGTTATCAGTACAGGTCTATGACAGGTTTACTGACATAATCCCATCCCTCATAACTATATTCCCCCATATGCATCATGCAATGATATGTTATCAGTACAGGTCTATGACAGGCTTACTGACATAATCCCATCCCTCATAACTATATTGAACCATATGCATCATGCAATGATATTTTATCAGTACAGATCTATGACAGGCCTACTGACGTAATCCCATCCCTCATAACTGTATCCCACCATATGCATCATGCAATGATATGTTATCCGTACACGTCTATGACAGGCCTACTGACGTAATCCCATCCCTCATAACTATATTCCGCCATATGCATCATGCAATGATATGTTATCAGTACAGGTCAATGATAGGCTTACTGACATAATCCCATCCCTCATAACTATATTCCACCATATGTATCATGCAATGATATTTTATCAGTATAGATCTATGACAGGCCTACTGACATAATCCCATCCCTCATAACTATATTCCACCATATGCATCATGCAATGATATGTTATCAGTACAGGTCTATGACAGGCTTACTGACGTAATCCCATCCCTCATAACTATATTCCACCATATGCATTGTGTTGGCGATAAAATTATTACATACCTGCTGAAGTGCAGTACACCTCTTTCTAAAATAGCTGATATATATATATATACATATATGTCTTGTGCCAATGAATTCATACAAAGTAAGTCTCATACAAAATGGTTCCCCTAGCTAAGGATTTTCCATTTTAAGGTGTACCTCATTTGCAGGTGATTGCCTCTGAACCAATCTGTGGTTGAACAATGTTAATTGAAGCACTCACAGCTCATTTGCAGTGTAATCAGGCAATCTCCTGCAACTATTGAAGGAGATATAAGGTGTAAATATAGAATTCATCCCCTTTGTCATAACATGGGGTTGAAATGATGGGTAGAAATACTACATCAGTACAGGGAGGATGTACATTCATGTGTGGCTACAGGCTGAAGCTGATGCTACTGCTGCAGGCAATAAACATAGTGAGACAGGCTGCAGAACGTGGTGGGCAACAGTAATTATGAATAAACGGGTGACCACTGGCAGCTCTGGTGTACAGCCAAAGCCTGATTGGGGGAACATATCCCACAGAATATTGAGGTATATGTTTATGGTGAGTATGTTAGCCAAAGCTATCATTAACACAATAATAGGCAGCATGTTTGTTGTATCCTTGAACAACATATGGGGTAAATATACCATTATGTCAAACATTTGGGCAACTGCCAGCTCATGTGTTACATTATGGTAGTCATTTGGAATGTGTGTGCTGGCAGCCCTTGCTGCTATCATGACCTCCATATATACATATTAGTTGTGCAGCTGTGCTAATCTGTAATATCATTATGAAATTATTGTGTGCTGCACTCTGATATTAGTGGGCCCCTTTGCATTACCTAATCCTCTGGGAATGCATATTAATGCATGACCTGACACTCTATGCACTTTATAGTGTTGCTATAGGGATATGTCAACTGTGTTCCTATCTGCAGGTCTTTGATCATTGATAAATGAAGCATTTATCATTTATTCTTTATGTATTATTTGTATTATAGTTATGTATTATTTAACCATTAATCATTGATAAATGCAACACACCACTGGATTTGAACCCAGGACCATGTATTGCAAAAATTACTGTTTGCAAAGCATTTAACAGACTGAACTACTGAGTCACTGTTACAGCAGGTATAGTTATCAAGATATAAGTGCACACACACAGGCTGTGACATACTTCTTTTACATCCATTATTATGTGCATGGCTTTATAGGATGTATTTCTCCACCAGCGGATACATAATTGAACATGTACTTTGACATTAATGTTCTAGTTGGTGTATTTCTAAATGTTGCTGATAAAAGTGCACATTTAACTGCTATTACAGACATCACTTGCATCCATTATTCTGTGTCTGGCTTTTTGATGGTGTAGTCCTGTACCAGACTCCAAGTTACACTACAATTTTTTTTCCATTACTTTTTAAGCAAGTTTTCACAATGCAGTGCGATTCACAGCTCTGCTTAAACATGCTTAATGATGGCAAATTGCAATTATTATGCTTTGCTTAAACCACCTGTTTTAATTAACAGCTGTGTGACATGGCAGGTTAATGCACTGGTCTGCAGGTGCGATGGTCTTGGGTTCAAAATAGAGCACAGGTGTACATTTTTATATGTTTATTATCATTTCAAAGATGTATCAATATAGCTCCATTTAGCTGAGCTTAGCGGTGCTGCACGACACACTGTATCATGCCACACTGTGCAAAACATCTTTGAAGAAAAGAAAAATGGGGAGACAGGACAGGGGTGAAATGGGGTGCAGGCAGGGGTAAAACATAGTGAAAGCAGGTAGGGATGTGCAGGAAGGGTGCAGGAAAGAACCAGAGCTAGTCATTTCTAGAACAGCAATAACTGTGCACATTGACAGAATTTGTAGATGAATTTGGAATGTCACCTCCAGAGAGAGGGGTGAGGGCAACATAACTGCATTGTCAAGCCAATTGGACCTAATTACATGTGTCCAGAGGAGAGCTATACATGGGACAATATATTTTTTTGTGGGGCAGGTGCCTATTTTTTTTTTTTAAGGTGAGAGTGGAATGTTGGGGAAGTGACATAGGTATGTGTGGGGGAGGTAAGTTGGGAAGGTGAGGAAGCTTTTGAAGACAGAGAAGACAGACAGGACAGCAGACAAGGTTGGTTTGTGACACAAGAGGAGGGTGAACACCGTGCATGGGGAAGGTGTTGTAGAATCCCAGTCTCATGTGCATCCACAAGTTAGCAGTGAGACTCAAGTCCCTACCCATCTGACTGTTGACACTGGTCCTTCACTGTCCCTGTGGTGGCAGTAGTGGAGGTTGGCCTCTGGGGTGAGGCTGCCCCACCAGGGTGGTCAGCATGCCCTCCATCCAGTGCAGGGAATGTCTGAAAGTTGGGAAGAGCAACCTGCACACCATACCTAGCATTTAATCACAGGTGACAAAATTACCCCTCCCCTGCCACTCCCAGAGGGAGGCCCAACCCTTGCCCATGGGGCGGCACTACCCGACACCGCAGGTAGTGCAGGGACAGCAGTGGGGGAACCACCAGGCTGCAGCCCAGATGTGCTGGGCCCCGGTGCCATGGCCGGAGGAGTCAAGGTAGGTGGATCACCTGGAACAGGTCTACCTTGTTGCACTTTGGTAAATTAGATATAAACATAAGTTAAGATTATTAATAACCTTAACCAATGCTAGTATTAAAATAATGGAATATAATATCAATTAATCCAATACATACTAAGGTATATTATGTGTAACACAACATTAAATGACATAACAGTAATTATACAATGACCCCCCCATTAATATTCCAAAATGTGTACGCTGATTGGTCAGCGTACACATTGTAAATCAGAGTTATAGTAATGGAAAAAGGTCCGGTTGCTCGGACTTCTTCCATTAGTATAACTTTTTTTTTTGCAGCAACGGAGAACGCAATATCTCCATTGCTTTTTACAACCTGTCTCACTATGTTAAATAAGTTTAACATAGCGAGACAGCTATAAAAAAAGTAACAGAGATCTTCCTATCTCTGTTGCTTTTTTTAAAGGTGTCTCGCTATGTTAAATGGGTTTAACATAGCGAGGCAGCTTTAGAAAATGCAACGGAGATTCTCCGTTGCTTTTTTTAAAGCTGTATCGCTATGTTAAACTCCTTTAACATAGCAAGACACTTTGTAAAAAGCAATGGAGATCTTGCTTTCTCCGTTGCTTTTACCCACAGGTCTGATGTACAGCGTAAGCATACGCATGTGTAGTACATAAGAACTGCCGCAGAATACCAGACAGCTGCAGAAGGGCAGCAAGGAGGCATTATACAATGCCATTATTTAAGAAAAGTAATTATTTTTTTTCTTAAATAATGTCATTGTATAATAGCAATAACCCACTTCTGGGTGTGAGTAATGCTGGATTTATCCACAGTTGTCTTTGTTTGGCCACTTGGGCTTCACTCTCATGATCAAAGCACACCAACCATGGGTGAATCCAGCATTACCCACACCCAGGCGTGGGTTATTGCTATAGTATTGGTTGCTGATTGGAAATTAATTGTTCTATATTTTCAATAACATGAAGTAACAAACAAAAGAACAGTTACCAATGTGATTATTTGTTAATGTGAAAAGTAAAAGAATAACAAACTAAATCAATAAATCTCAGGAAAAGAGTAGAGGTTCATGTGAAATAATAAATAAATAAATAAAAACGTCCTCTCTGAATATAACAAAATGGAAGTGATAGAAAAGTAATATGGACCTAAGTGAAAAATGTAACAGGTCAGCCACACCAACAAATGGGTGTACTAAATAAAGGCCATGTCCTAACCAAACCCCCTCACAGGTGATTGGCTGTCTGGATTGACACCCCCCCCTCTGATCTATATAAATATAAGCACAGTACATTAGGTTTATTTACTCAGAACAATGCTTGGAGGAAGTTGGGAATGATATCTGTAACCTGCAAGGACTGAACAATACAGGAACATTGCTGGACTTGAACTGCCTCCAGGATCCTTGTTATACCAGGGACCGCCTTGCATGTCCAGAGCTCAATAACCCAGGGCTCCTGTACTTTAACTGTTTTGTGTTGGTCTGTTTTGTATTAGTGTTTGTGAGTCTTACAGTTTTTTAACTCTTTCTCCACAGGCCAGAACCAGTCCTTCTAAGGACTACCAAGGTCCTGTTTAGGACCCACTGAGATTTCACCATGGAGCCCAGCCTTAATTCACAAGGGGGCACAACAGCCCTTTTTAGGACTTACTAGGACCCATTAGGACTGCAAAGGTCTTTATTAGGACCCACTAAAGCCCAGCTTTGATCAATAAGGGAGCACACCAGTCCTTATAAGGGCTGACAAACAATAAAGGATTACCCTTACCACAAAGGTCCTTATTAGGGCCAA